>NC_140588.1:1056712915-1056808995 GCF_964204655.1 Triturus cristatus
CTTAAGAAATCGCAAATTACCACCAACTTCAGGTTGGTGGTAATTTGCAATTTCTTTGAAGAATGCACTTTTTTGCATATTTCAAAAGTGCCATGTAGTGCACATACATGCCCTTAGGGCCTGTTTGTGAGCCACATGTGCACACATACATATTTCAGGGGTTCTACAGGGTTTCCTTTTGACACCCTTGCACCCTTGAAATTGCATTCGCAATTTGCGAGTACCTAATGGGTACTCGCAAATTGCGAATGTCTTCCCATTCATTCCTATGGGCCTCTAGGCCTGTAGGAATGAATGGGAAGGTATTCCTTAATTGTGATTCACAATTTGCGAGCCATAATTAAGGAATGCCATGGAATCGCAAAATATTAGCGAATTGTTTATTACATCCCGTTTTGCGATTCGCAAATAGCGATTCTCTAAAAAGCGCTATTTGAGAATCGCAATAACAGTATTTGATACATATGCCCCCAAATGACTTGTCAGGCCCCACTGGACAACAACTGATGACAGGAATGCCAAACTGTCTCCAGTTATTCTCACCATGACAATACTTCCTTTCAGTGATATCTGATGAAACATTGAACATTCTTGAAACTGTTTGGTTAGATTTTCTAAAACCTTTGGAAAAGTATTCTCCCACCTCCTCCTATACCCAATGGGTGATGTATTTCACCATTGTGTGGTTGCCCCTTTTTGTAGCACTGGATAACAGGCACACTTTTATAACAATCTTGATCGCAAAGAAGCCTGCAAAAAGCTCTAAACATGTATTGTGCACTGAAGACTCATATGACCATGCACCACCAGTTGAGAAATGTAGGCAGTAATTCCCCCTGGAAACATGCTGGTGACTAATCCTGAAAGAGATTAGGGGTGGATTATTGGTCTTCTTCTCTTCTGTCCCAGGCATGGAGGTGATACAGGCAACACACAACCTCTTATTCTGTTTGAAAAATCAAAGGAATTCTATCTGATTAACTGAGACCCCTTTTGAGATAGTGGGGTTTCTAATCTCCGGTGAGCCACATGATGAAGAAGGCCCTGAAATTGTGCCTGAATAGAGAAGGAAATGAGACCCACAAATCGGGTGAGAGGACAAAGCTAAATGTGTGAAAGTGTCAAAAGATGCGACAGTTCCTTTCTGATAGTATCCGATTTGGAGGCTAGAAGTTGAAGTTTGCAGGAAGTTGTATTCAACAGGAAGGCTAGCACTTCTTCCAAATAGATTGAATAAAGAGAGCAGCTTATTTATATCTAAGCCCAAAATCTCTAAAAGGGAGGCAGTAGTTTGAAGATGAGTCTAGAGACCAGTTCTATCTTATTTTTTGTCTCATTTCATTATTGTTAAGAGCGAACGAAGTACCAAACAATGTGCAGTAGATTAACATATGCAGACAAAATGTATGTATGATGCTGAACAGCATTACGTCAGTCACAGTAGGGGGAAAGGGAGGAGGTATTTTGGTGGTGAGTATACTCACAAGAGTGAATAAGGCTCCAAAGGGCGATGGAAGCACCGAACAGCAGTGTAGCAAGGTGGTCCAGATCTCGAAGAGTTCCCTTGAACATAAGCATATATTACTGGTGTTTCATGAAGTACTTAGTCAAGGTAAACGCAATTCAGGAAGGACCTCAAGACTTGGCTCTTCGACTGAACCTCAACACCCAGAAGGATCAGCAGCCCCCACTCAGCACCTTGAGAACCTCACGGGTGAGTAGTGTCACTATACAAACTCCTGATTGATTGATTGCTTGAATGAGGTAGAAGCATCGAAGAAGGAACAGCAAATAAACAAGAATTATCCAAATGAAGTGTTAGACAAGTGTGAGTGAGTGTTCCAGATTGTATATGTACATTAACAGGAAATGATCAACCAGGCGGTGGGTGTTTCATCATCTACGAAACTGCAGAAGAGAAATAACAGCAAACAGTTTTCATAACATCACAACAGAGGGGGGAAGGGACAATCTGTAAACATCAGTAAGAGTATCCCGCTGATGAGTCAAGCGGGGCCCCTTCAGTACCCAATGAGGGGATACAGTATCGTAGAGGACTGCTGAAGCTTCATCTTAGTGTGTAATCGTGTTGATGAACCTACTCCCTAACCCTAAAAATTGCGACAATCTATAGTTGATTTTCTATATATTAATTTCACAAAAGTTGCCATTTCAGACATGTCCTGTAAGCAACAGCTCACAATAAGATGGGACTCTGTTTGTTTTCCAATGTCTCAGAATCCTCATTTTGGCGACCCATGGAGCGGTGGCTACCCGTCATGTGAAGTTGAGAGGTAAGCCTGGGAGGTCACTTATGTCATGGAGAAGAGCTAATTTCTCAGTTAGGTCCTGTTGGACCAAAAGGCCATTTTCATACAAGCCCATATTTCAGTCCAAAAATTGTGTACATGGGAATAGGTGCAAATAATATATTCAATGTAACAGTCCGAAACCTTACATCTCCAGCATGGCGAGTCAGGACTCAAGTTGGCCCTATGGAGCCTGGCAGGGAAACAATGCCATCTATGTATCAATTAATAATAACCATAATTTCAGGTGAGACTCTTGTCGCCCCTTATTGTAGTCAGCTAGTGTTGTATAAACGTGCTTCCCACCATGTACGCAACTCGCTAGATGTGGAGGTAGAGAACCGAAGTCAATCAACAAGGAGTAGAAGGCTGCTATTGTGCCTTCATAAGCCTTCCACCACTGTAGGTAATTTACTATTGGTGAATGTGGCAACATAATACCGTGGATGCCTAGGAGACCATGTAAAGCATAGGATAGTTGAACATATCTCCATTGTTGTGAGTACGGTATGTCAATTCCTGTTGGAGTTCCGGGAAAGTTTTCAGATGTCCGTCTGTGATCATGTCATGAAGGCATAGGAGTCAAGCCCATCGCCATAGGGCCCAGCTGATCTGCTCCCAAATTATTCTATACCCCTGAGAAACTCAAAAAGAGGTTGAGCCAACGTGAGAAAGATATTGTCAGCATAACTGAATGGTTTGAGTTCTCTTGCTGGCGTCTGAATCTCTTTGATTTGTCCTCCATGTTGCATGAAAATAGCTAGAGGTTCCAAGGCATATATATCTCAATGAAAAAGGTTTTACCTTAGTTATGATTAGGAAAACCATATTTATTCTTTCTATACAAACCAAACTTAAACTACACAAAAATGAGAATTTTTAAAGTTCTAGTTATACCTTAAATTTATGATTTATGCACCACATTTACATTAATATATCATTATTTATTCTTTATGTAGAAACTAAAATTAAACTACCCAAACATTAGAAAAGCAAAAGTTATAGTTATACTTATTTTTTTATTTACTTGAGTTTTATATAGCGCTGGCTAGACCCGGAGGTATCAGAGCGCTTTACAAGAGTAACAACAGCGGTACAATAAATTGCATAAAATTACACATTAAAAAAACAGAGAGTAAGGAAATGAGAATACTCGAGGATGGCAAAAACGAAGACGCTGGGTGAGGTAATGAAAAGCAGTGGGATAGCTGTAAAAGCGGCAGATAGTAGGAGACAAAAACAATGTAAGGGGCAGGGGAAGGAAGACGGGGGGACAGAGAGAAAGGGAAAGGAAGGCAGATAAGGATAGTAAAGTGAGAGTGAAACAAAACGAGAGAGGGGAACAGATAGTAACGAGTTCGACAGCGAGGAGTAGGTCAGAAGCACAGGAGAGACAATAGAAAGGTCTCTGGGACAGAGGAAGAGGTCAGAGATCGCTAAAATGGCGGATCAGGAGATAGGTAGTAGATGAAACAAATCATAAAATGGCGGAGAGCATGCGGATCAGGAGATAGGTAGTAGATGAAACAAATCATAAAATGGCGGAGAGCATAAGGGTCCAAGTCCGAAAGTCAAGGCAGAGGGCAACCAGAGCCAGCAAGTCAGGAGGGAGGAAGGCAGTCTGCCCCAAAGTCACAGCTGCACCATCCATGAGCAGGTGGGGCAGAGGTGTCCAATCCGGAGACTCGAGGTCAGGGAAGAAAGACTACGGCCGCAAAGGCAGCTGTCCGCAGAACGGGAGGCAGCAAAGTCTAAAAAGAAAGTCAAAGGAAAGCAGGAGTGGGCGTCTCTCCGGCACAGTAGCAGAAAGATGGGCTCAAGAATAGCCACGGAGAGCGGTGCAGATTTCAAACCTCCGCTGTGACTCAAATTGGCCCTGAAGTCCAGTGAGGAGGCGAAGCAGCAGCGAAGCCAGAAGAATCAGAGGGGACGCCTCTCCGATACGGTTTAGGAATGAAGGGCTCCGAGCAGCCATGGAGAGCGGCACCGGCACACTCTCACCTCCGCCGTGTCTCCGAATCAATCCAGATATCCTGCGAAGAGGCAAAGCAGGTGGACTGGCTGTAGAGAAGGGCAGCGGCAATCGGACCCAAAGACAGGATGGGGAGTCTCAGCCCGGCTCTTGAGCAGCCCTCTGGAGAGACCAGCGAGGCATCGGCTACGAAGCGAAGGGGTCCGTCCACCGCTGCAAACCAGGAAATGAAGAGGATAAGGCGGGGGGAAGACAAAGACTAGCAACGGAGTTAGGAGGGGAGCAATGCCCTATGCCTGGCTGGGTAGGTGTCAGCCGCGGCGAGATACCTGGGCCAGACACCCCTGTAGCTGAGCAGAGCGGCTCCACCGGACATCGGCCATGCTGGCTCTGGAATTCCGCGGGAGAAAGCCTCAAGCGCCAACTCCGAAGAGTATCTCAGGCTCACAAGCACTGGAATGGAGCATCGAGGAGCATCAAGGACCCAGGTAAGTGGGTTTAACCCCGGGGGAGGTGGGAATCCGGGGATTTTAGTCAAAAAGGCTGTGTCTGGCCGGGAGCTTCTGGCCGGACCGCCTCACTGGGAGTTATACATTAAAGTTATAATTTATAAGTTATAATTTATGCACCGCATTTAAATTATTATAACACTTGCATCTCCCTACACAATATAGTGAACTCAGTAGCCAGCCATCCATCCAACCAAACCAACCACCAATCCATCCATCCATCCCTCTGTCTGTCCGTACATCCATCCATCCATTCGTTCCACTCATAATTGCACCCAAAAACATAATACAGAGACTTACTTTAAAAGTTCTTCATGATTACTAGACGTGGGGGAAATTAATTATGCTTGCATAATTTTCATACTTTCTGGAATTTTGCATTATGCTTGTTAAACAAAATTCCCAAATTTACACCATTATGACACAACATGAAATTAAGTGACGTTTGTGGCAAAAGTTTACAGCAAGCCATCTCCATTCATAGTGTAGTGAACTCGGTAGCCATACTACATTAACTGTGGCACCACTCTACCATGCACTACGTTCTCACAAATGATGTGATTTGCAATGTCATAAGTGTTGTAAATGCTATGATTTTAGATGGTTAAAGTGATGTAATATGAAAGGGTATAAGCAGTGAAAGGAGAAGGCTCGAGTAATAGAGTGTAGTGCTACTGAGTGGAATACTGTAAAGTGGAGTGGTGAACAGGGGAGTGGCGTACAGTGGAATAGGGTAGAATGGAGTGGCATTGAGTGGTGTAGAGTATAGTGACGTAGAGTGGAATAATGTAGGGTAGAGTTGCAAAAAGTGGAATGGCATACAGTGGAGTGGCATAGAGTTTCGTGGTGATGAGTGGATAGGGAAAAGGTGGCATAGCATTTAGTGGAATGGTGTAGAGTGGAGTGGCATAGAATGGAGTAGCGTACAGTGGAATGGCGTAGAGCATAACATAATGTGTATTTGTAAGGCACACATTCACCCGTGAACATCTTGGCACTGAATCACCGATGTTTATTATTACCCAACTTAATGGTACTCATATTATCGACCTCAAGGAGAGGAAAGGCTGAGTGTACCCGCTGGGATTTGGACCTGTGGCCATTGGTTCAAACACATGACCCTACAGTGGACGCATTAGTCCATAAGTCACCAGACTCGAGCAGAGTTGCATACAATGGAGTGGCATTTGCAGGCAACAGTGATATTGCGTCTCCCAGCCAGGATACATAAACATTTGTCTCATTGTGCGCTGGGAAAATTAGGCCTTTTTCAAAAACAACTGCATTTGGAATTTTACACAAAGAACACTTTTTCTAAACTGCATGGCTTTCAGTCTCTCATTGTTCGGACTATATATACGAACTTATTTAGTACAGACTTCTATCGCATGCACTAAAATCCTTTCCTAGCA
Organism: Triturus cristatus; assembly: GCF_964204655.1. Taxonomy (NCBI): domain Eukaryota; kingdom Metazoa; phylum Chordata; class Amphibia; order Caudata; family Salamandridae; genus Triturus; species Triturus cristatus. Next base: position 1,056,719,118 of record NC_140588.1, read on the forward strand.
TTTTTTTTAGGAACTTTAAAAAAAATGAGTACAATTTTAATGGACTTATTAATAGTTGCGTACCAGAATTTTAAGTATGTCTTCCAGTCAGATGAGGAGTGGATGTTCCATATAGGTACCCTAATATAGGCTCAGGTAGTCACCTAACCCTTTACCTATATTCTCCCTCCCATTACACTGCATACCGTTCCTACTACTGACCTTTTACCTAGTTACGGTAATGTCCGAAGATGACATGGGGTTTTCTCTGAAAAGCTTAAGCCTCATTGATTATACATGTGGATTCTTGGAATCACAGCAGGACAGCAGGCCTACCATCTCCTGCATAATAACTATGTATAAGTGTCATTTCTTCAATCATCCCAGTTTGACATCACATAGCAAGGGGGGGTACCACTTTGGGTATATATACATCATACCTGGCTGAGATAGTCAGAGGAGAAAAGGACCTTCATGCCGGCTAACGTGAGACGCTGAGGCACCTGCATGCAGACACTCCTGCTTGCAGTGGTCTGACATCCCTTGCGTGGTGTCCATTTCGAGACCAAGATGGGGTCCCACAGTCTCTCACTTCAGGTAATGGGGTTGGCTTTATTCTAGAGGGATTCTTGGCTTTACACCCACACACATGCTAGGTACATCTAGTTAGGGACGCATAGTAGGAGTACGCTTTATACTGTCATGTATTTTATATACTTGCCTGTATTCATTGTTTTAGCACGATGGTAGAAATCTACCATCCTTTTACTTTGTTAGTGCTTATAATCATTTATATCTGTTACTTTCTAATGGTTTTTTCAGCACACCTATTTTACACTAGAATGACACAGGTTCAATAAATGCTTATTGTAAAACATCCCCACTGTTTATTCTGTGAGCACGAGTGACTGGGCGAAAAGAAGTACACTGTTTCCAAGATTCTGAGGGATCAGGGTTGTCATGTTCGATAGTTGCCAAGAACTATTCTCTCCTTGGTAAGAGGGGTTTCTAGTGGCACTGTGAGCTAGCTGGTATATAGGCTGACATATCCGGTCCGGGTGTCGAGAATCGGTCTGACTCCAATCCTACAGCATATGTTGTCTGAACGTGCAGGTCCTATATAGCTTTGTAGGAACTACAAGACAAGTGGAATAGCGTAGAGCGGAGTGGCATACAGTGGAATAGTGTAGATTGAAGAAGGGTAAAGTGGAGTAGCGTAGAGTGGAGTGGCGTAGAGTGTAATAGTGTACAATGGAGTGCGTAGAGTGGAGTGATGTGTTCAGTCGAGTGTCGTAGAGTGGAGTGGAGTGGTATGGTAGAGTGGAGCGGCGTGTCATAGAGTGGTGTGTGGTACAGTGGCTTAGAGTGGAGTATTGTAGAGTGGAATGGCATAGAGTGAACTGGGATGTCATAGAGTAGATTGGTGTACAGTGGAGTGGCATGTCGTAAAGTGGTGTGGTAGAGTGGAGTGGTGTGTCATGCAGTGGAGTGGCATATCGTAAACTGGAGTAGCATGGAGTGCTATAGAATGGAGTGGCATGTTCCAGAGTGGAGTGACGTGTTAGAATGGAGTGGTGTGGAGTGTTGAAGAGTGGCGTAGAGTGCCATAGATTGGAGTGGAGTTGCATGTCGTAGAGTAGAGTGACTTGTCATAGATTGGAGTGTTGTGTAGTACAGTGGAGTGGAATGGCGTGTTGTGTTAGAGGGTCTGATTATGAGTGGCTCGTAATATTACAATCCATGCCTAAACACCTGTTTACGCATGGGTGGAAAATATGAGCTCAAAGGTATTTAACTTATCCAATAATTATCGGATGTGTTAAACACGTCAACCTACGTTAAATTCCAGCAAGTCAAGCCTGCCAAAATTTAACAGGGGAAACCATACAGTATTTCCCATAACATGAGGATTTTGGTGTGTTAAACTCCAGAATCTGCATGTTATTCCCCATGAACATAATTGGTGTTATTTATTGCACCCGATTAATAATGTACTCTGGTATCGTTGTTTTTCAGGGGCGATAAATAATGCCTTCACTCGCAATCAGGCCCAGATCATCTAGTTTAAACAGACATAGTGTGTATATGGCTGCATGGAAGTAGATGAAATTTGGCAAGAATTTAGAATATGGGTTGGAAAGGGTATCTAACATGGCTAGGTAGTGTAAAAGTCATAGGGCACAAAACACATTGGGACAGATTTACTAAAATGTCACGCAACGCAGCAAGACACTTTGCTGCTCAATGTTGTGTGACCGGGAGAGGGCAGGAGTGCGGCACAGCTTTCAAGATGGCGGCCCCAGCCGGGTCCCCGCATAGTGCAGCAGCCGGCATTACTCCAGCCTGCAAGGAGCAGCTACTTATGTTTTGTCCGGGCAATATCTGATCATCTGGAAAGAAGCTATTGTCTCACCGCTCCTTAAGAAACCCAACGCCGAGCCCTCAGAGCTGAAGAACTTTCGACCTATCTCCCTTCTCCCTGCCCCTGCCACAATTCTGGAAGAATTCATTAATGTTGAGCTTATGAAACATATTGAATCTCACAACATCCCGGACAGCTCTCAGAACGGTTTTCGGGCAGGTCATAGTACATAATCCACCTTAATAGCAGCCTCTGACTGTATCTGCATGCAGGTTGACCAAAGCGGATCTGCGTTGTTGATTCTGCTCGACCTGTCGGCGGCGTTCAACACCATCTCCCCAGCTCGCATGATTCAGCGACTGTGGTAGGCAGGAGTCACCGGGAGGGCCCTGCAGCTTTACTCACTCATTTATGACCAGTAGAACCAATATCGTCAGCTGTGGTGGTTTCAAAGCCAAGGTCTTTGGCCTTCTTGGTGGGGTCCCTCAGGGCTCTTCGCTCAGCCCTACTCTTTTTAATCATTATGTGAGACCCCCTGGCTACATTGGTAAGATCATTTGGTTTTCAGGTGCTCTCCTATGTGGATGACACACAAATCATAGTTTCCATCTCTAATGATTTCCAATTGGTTGCCCATAAGTTCAATAAGTGTATGTCCAGCATCATATGCTGGATGAAGGACAACTTATTAAAAATCAATACGGACAAAACCGAGGTTCTGGTCTTTGGCCCTCAGACTCCCATTTGGTCTGCTGCCTGGTGGCCTGCAGACTGTGGTCCCCTTCCTGTTCCGGTCAAAATTGCTAAAAATCTGTGAGTCCTCTTTGACAAGGGCCTGTCTTTTGATGCGCAGGTGAACCAAACAGTCAGTAACTGCTTTAACATCCTCAAAATTTTGAGGAAAGGTTTGCTGTATATCCCTTCGGAGCTGCATCGACCCACCATCACTGCACTAGTCACCTCTGGGCTAGACTACTGCAACGCTCTGTACCTTAATATCAGCACAGGTTCCCTGAACTAACTCCAGGTGGTGCAAAACGCTGCGTCAAGGCTGATTCTTAACATCCCGAAACACCAGTGTACCGGGGAAGGAATCCGTGCCTCGCAGTTACTTCCCATCAGTATGTGCATCTCCAATGAGGTTGTGAACTTGGTGTACAAACCTATGCATAGCAAAGGCTCACCACACCTTAAAACCATGTTTCAATGGTACACTCCAGGGAGAGTCTTGAGATCCTCCACTCTAAAAAAATGTGTTTCTCCCAGATTTCGCAGGTCCAAAAGGGGAGGCCGCTCATTCTCTGTGGCGGCTGCTAAACTTTGGAACTCTCTGCCCCCTCTAATTTCCATGGCAGATTCGCTTCCGGTCTTCAGGAAACTATTGAAGACCTGGCTCTTTGCCTCCTAGCTGGCTGTTGCTAGTCTCTCTTCTTTTCTGCTTACCTAGCGCCTTGACACTTTTTGGTTTTAGTGCACTCTATAAATACTATCCTATCCTATCCTATCCTAAAATATTTGACACCAAAATTACAAAAATCCTGAGTAGAACCAGAAATATGCATTTTTAAAGGTTTTTGTGAAAATTGAGTGCTAAAAAGCAAAAAGCACCAACTGTGGTTAATCTGGTCGTGGTGCACCGGGTCCAAGTCACAAGTTCAGGCCAACCACGGTGGAGTGTGGGCTGGATACACGGCTGAGATCAGTCCACTGACAAAGTACCTTGTGGCATGGGCGTTGAGATGCAAAGTCCGGATGTATGACGTTACAACGCACACTTTTACAACGCATGCACTTACAACGCATTTTTTACAACGCACAATCCATTACAACGCATGACATTACAACGCAGGACACTACAACGCATTTTTAAAAACTACCTTTACAACGCATTTCCATTACAACGCATACTACCTTTACAACGCATACCATTACAACGCATAATATTAAATTGCATTTAAGGTAAGTATTAGATACTATAGGGGTAAAAATTACTATTCTTACTCCAGGGGGTGCAACAGTAGGGTAAGTGTTGGATAGTATAGGGTTAAAAATTACTATTCTAACTCCAGGGGGTGCAACAGTAGGGTAAATGTTGGATATTATAGGGGTAAAAATTACTATTGTAACTCCAGGGGGTGCAAGAGTAGGGTAAGTGTTGGATAGTATAGGGGTAAAAATTACTATTCTAACTCCAGGGGGTGCAACAGTAGGGTAAGTGTTGGATAGTATAGGGGTAAAAATTACTATTCTAACTCCAGGGGGTGCAACAGTAGGGTAAGTGTTGGATAGTATAGGGGTAAAAATTACTATTCTAACTCCAGGGGGTGCAACAGTAGGGTAAGTGTTGGATAGTATAGGGGTAAAAATTACTATTCTAACTCCAGGGGGTGCAACAGTAGGGAAAGTGTTGGATAGTATAGGGGTAAAAATTACTATTCTAACTCCAGGGGGTGCAACAGTAGGGTAAGTGTTGGATAGTATAGGGGTAAAAATTACTATTCTAACTCCAGGGGGTGCAACAGTAGGGTAAGTGTTGGATAGTATAGGGGTAAAAATTACTATTCTAACTCCAGGGGGTGCAACAGTAGGGTAAGTGTTGGATAGTATAGGGGTAAAAATTACTATATTATGCGTTGTAATTGTATGCGTTGTAATGGTAGTTTTTAAAAATGCGTTGTAGTGTCATGCGTTGTAATGTCATGCGTTGTAATGGATTGTGCGTTGTAAAAAATGCGTTGTAAGTGTAGTGCGTTGTAAAAGTTGCGTTGTAAAGGTTGTTCCCCGCAAAGTCCTTGTGATTTTTTTCTCGAAATCTTTTTATTACTTTTACGGTACACAAGTACAAAGTAACACAGTTCTGCAAATAAAAGGAACAGCATCAAAATAACACATAGTTCCCACAATCCCTGAGACTCCACATCCTCCCCCCACCCAGCCTCCCAGTCCAACATGTCCCAGCCATTCTGCAGCACCATTGGTAATAACAATGGAGGCACATATACCCCCTCGATAATCATTCCACTTTCCCCAGATCTTTGCCTATTTATGTGGCCAACCCCTGCATTCGTAGGCAACCCTTTTTGCAAAAATATACCAGTCCATGTCCTGTTACGAGGCATCTAGTTGTGGGGAATGACTTACACGCCATAAACGTATTAAATTGCATTTGGCAATCATCAAACCCTACGTCATCCATGCTGGTGAGATCAGTGGCCTCCCAGAGGTTCAGAAGGCACCACTTTGCAGAAGCTCCCTCCTCACCCCACAGGCATTATTTAAACAATGGATGACTGCTTCCCAGTAATGTTGAATAGCCGGGACCAGTTCATATGGAAAAATATATCCTTTATACCTCCAAGATCCAACTCCTAATGGACATGGAGATGTCCCAGGTCATCTGGGGAATAATTAACCAACTTACAATAGGTGCAGGAGATCGCTTTGTTTTGCATATAGTCAGTCAATAATCTGACTTTCAGTGGTGAGTGTTTGGGGAGTTCCTCTAACCCTCGGCAGATCCTTTTGCAGGGCATGCCACAATTGTAAATAGCTATAGATTTCAGTGGACGCTAGGTGATATTGGTCTTGGTGTTCAGCAAATGGGACAACCCTTCCGTGTGCCCAGAGGTCCCTCACCTTAGAGAGGCCAATATGGTCCCATTTATCGAAACCTGGGTGTGTTCTCAATGTTGCCAGTTGTGCAGTGTCCCAGAGGGGTGTGGCCTGTGTCATTCTGTCACACTAACACAGAGCATTAATCGCCATGTTCTATAGGGTGAGTGTGACTACTGTAGGGCAGGGGAGGGGATTGTGATGTTACACGCCGTACATTGCTCTGAGGTAGCCTCTTGGTTGCAGAACATATCTGTCATACCGGTAGGCTTGTTTTGAGAATGGAAGATGATCCCATTAATTGAAACAGAGAGCTGCACCACCCAATAATACTGCTGTACATCTGGCAGGGCTATTCCCCCCTCATACAATCCCGAGTTACATGCAGGACCACCATCCAACAATACAGTGCAGACTTCTCTCTCTATTGCTCTAAACTGAAAGTTATCACTTAATAAATGTAATAAAGTAACCCAAAGTTATCCTACGGGAGAGGTAGGCTTTGCAATAAGGAGAATACAAATTTGAGAGTCTTTAACTACCAGGACATGTAAAGGTTAAAAGCACATGTTTAACTTTTTAAATGCAGTACACCCTGCCCTGTGGACTGTTTAGGGCCTACCCTAGGGGTGAAATATATGTATTAAAAAGGAATCTTTAGGCCTGGCAAAAGGTTTATTTTGCTAGGTGTAAATGGCAGTTTAAAACTGCACACACAGGCTGTAAGGCAGGGCTATTTAAGTGGGTGGTACAATCAGTGCTGCAGACTCACTATTAGCATTTCGTTTACAAGGCCTGGGTAAAGGTAGATCCCCTTTAATAGGGACTTAAAGGTAAATTAAATGTGTCAATTGGGTGTAAGACAAGTTTACCAACTTTAAAGGAGAGATCACAAGCACTTTAGCAGTCAGTGGTAAAGTGCACAGAGTCCAAAGGACAACAAAAATAAATTCACCGAAAAACAGACGAAGTAAAGCACAACATTTGGGGGAAGACCACCCTAAGGCTAACAAGTCTAACATTTGCATAGCTCACAGGCTTTTACAACTCAGTGGAATGTAGCAGAATATGGACCATGTCTATACTCGCGCCCCTATTTCTGTCTTCTTTCTTGCCCCCTTTGTTACACATAGTGCATACCGAGATTAATTGGTCTTGACTTCTAGTCTCTCTCACATTTCCCCCTTGTTGTACATTGCCAGTCAGTTATTTCTATCATGTTTGTTATGAACATGATGCCACCTTTTTGTTTGTTTACCGTATGGCTTATTGCTCTGCTATACTGGCATGTGAATTTCTGTATACGTCTCAAGATCCTACCACAATATTACATGTCTCTACACTATTATCCCTTGTAAATAAATTTTAACTAGAAAATGGGAAACATGTATGATACACTAACCTCTGAGTGCGCAAATAACTCAAGAAGTTAACTGTGAAAATCAATTGAATATTGTGCTACAATATAATAAGTCTTTGCCAAGCAGGAGATCCTCCAAAAGAGAGGCACCCCTCATTGGCCACATGTACCTGATCACATCAGAGCCACTTTCTGCTTTCAGGGGTTCATATCTGCAAATCCAAATCTTTGGCATCGGAAGCCATAAAATGTGATCATCCCTCCTTCGGTCCTTCCTTAGTTCCTACTTGACAGTACCCACAACATGAAGAATCTCTATGTAGTACATTTTAACATTTTCTGAATTGTACTATTTTGCTACATGGACTATAATTTATATTTTGAGGAAACATGGATTATGATGTGCTGAGTTTGTGAGACTTCACCATGTAATAATGGCACAAACCTGCATCAGGTCCCCGTCAAATTAATTTGTAAAACGATAGCTCAGTCCTGGGTTACTGTGGCTCTGAGCAGTCAGGCTTTATCAAAGAAACAAGTGCAAAGCTTTTAGAAGTACCAAAACAGTTAGATAAGAAGAAAAAGCAACACAATAAAACACAACCCCAATTTATAAAAATCAATTGCATTTATAATTTTTAAATAGACACCAAAATGACAAAAATCCACCAGATTGTTCCTGAGATTTAAATTGTCAAAGAAACAATAAATCACTGCTTTTCACTAAATGTAATAATTCTTTGTAATATACAGCAATCGTTGCTTACGGTTAGCCAGAGCAAGCAAGTTGAAAACTGCTACCTGGGCATTTTTGGGGAGGCTAACTCCGATAGGGAGCCAGTCGCAGGGACCAATTGGATCCAGGGGGACAGTTACCTGTTGGCTTAAGCAGTCTCCTGTCTTGTTCTGAGTCCTATACGTGAACTGCCCAAGGAAGTTAATGGAGTCATCCTGATGCAAGGGATACAGGGTGCTGAAGATGCTCAAGGATGTTGAGGATGGTAAGATGACGTCAGGGGTCTTCCTGTGACCATCCCTTGGCCCTCGAAATTAGGGGAGCGACATTGGCCTTAGGGGTCGATGCACCATAAAGTCCAGGTGAAGCACAGAACAAGACCAGTTGCCAATGGACTCTTGGTCTCCAGTTACATCAAAACCATCGGTTCCCTTGAACTTGCAATAACTTCTGTGCTGGGTGATAAAACTGCACTCTGACGAACCTCCCGGATCCAGTAGGCTCAGGAGGAACTTTTGAGGGTCAGGACCCCATTTACCAGGCTGCACTTCTGCATCCAGCAGCGGTCAGGATTCTTGGTGTTGGGCCCTTAAGGGTGCAGGCTTCTCAGCTTTTATGGCCTTGTGGCTGTAAAAGGGAGTCAGCCAAAAGACACTTGGAGTCTCCTTTTATATCTAGGGCTAGTGGGCAACCTTTCCATGAGTGGGGCGCTACAGACACAGTCCTTTCTTTGCTAGTCCGAGGTGCAGCAAGTGCAGTCCAGTTTTTGGTGCGGCCGCTCTTTGCTGAGTCCAGGAAACAGCAAGGCAGTCGTTCTCCCATACTTTATCCTGTACAGACAACATCTGAGGTCTTGGTGCCAGGGGTGCCACTTTTATGCCCACTACGAGCCTAAGAGGGATTGGGTGACTAATTAGCCAATGGGCTACCAGGCCCCCTTCTGCCTGACGATAACTTTCTGTGAAGTTTACCTCCTAGCAATCCAGAATTCTGCCCTATCCCAACATCGCAGAACCCATATCTGGATGTGTGGCACTCCCTAACCCAACCCAGAGGTGTGGCTACCTGGGGTTACACTCCAGTTGAGAAAAAACAGTTTGTCAATGGCTTTTCCCTCTCTGCGTGAGGTGATAACCCATCTGCTAAAACGAAAGAGCACCTCCTTCCATGTGCAACTACCATTTCCTATTCTATGGCAGCTTCGCCATTAAAGCTCGTCGGAATAATCCCATTTGGAAGTTACCACTGTTAAAATGTCAGCGTGCAGCTCCACACTCGCCAATGGGGCTACTAGTCTTGCTACAGTAAAAGTGGCAATGAAGGGTTTTTACTGGCAGGACATTTAAAGTTAAAACACATCTTTCTTTTTACATATAATGCACCCTGCCTTTAGGAGTGACTTCTAACTATTAAAAAGTAAGGTTTGGACTTTGACATTAGTTTAAATGGCAAAGACGAGTTAGCAGTTCAAATCCCGCTCTGCCAGCCAGCAGCTGCCGACTGGGAGTCATGCTTTGCTTTGTCACACTCATGGTGGCAAAATAAGTGCTGCAATCATGAGGGACACTTAATTTAGTGAATCTAGGTACCCCTGGTACAACTACTAGGGACTAATAAGTAAGTTAACTTATGCTAATTGGGTGTATACCAATTAAGCTTACACTTTCATTAACAGTCATTACACCAGTACCTAATAGGCAAAAAGTGGAGGTGAACTTGCAAAAAGCCATTGTCTCACATATATGTAATCTTTCTTCCATGCAAAATTAATAAATGCTGCAATGTTTGTTAAGTACAGCCTTTACGTACAGAGGACTTCCAATTTTCAATATATATAAATAACAAAATTAAGTTGCTGTACCACTGCAGTGCTGTGTCCAGAGCCAGGTACCATGGGCCATATAATGCAGCATTGGGCCCCTTTTGAGGTTTGGACCTTGGATTGATACTGCAAGTAAGCTCCTGGTAAACAAAACACCCGTGGGATTGATATTCACCAGGTGTGCAAATGCCACAGCCACAGGGGTTGTGCAAGCCGAGGAATGGGCCCCTCAATGTCCTGGCCAAACCACAGCCACAGCCCAAGGAGAGCAGAGGTAGGTTAGCGAAAGACACCATCAGGTAATCCCAAGCTAACTTAATAAATGACCTCTACAGCTCAGATTCATCACTTCTGCAGCTCAATATCGTTGATTAACACCTGGAAGAGGGCAGAGAAAGGATGAAGAATTCAGGGTACCAACCAGGATACAGCGCTGGGTCCAGAGGAGTGAGAATGTAGAACAGATGTTAGTGTGTTTTGTTATAGGGAATGTGTAACAATGCATGTAAATCTGGTGGCAGGTGTAACTGTGATACTATATATGAATACGTGTATATGCGTATGGCCAGGTTATTAAACAGATATAAACAATGGGCCCGATTTACAAAGGTAAACTGAGATGAAAGTCTAACTTTACGACTTTCGGTATTCACAAAGGGCATTTATGAGTAGTAGAGTTAGACTTCTGTCTCCGTTTAATTTAAGTTTTAGTCTCAGTTAGACTCAGTTAAACTGAGACAAAAGTCTTACTCTGGTGGATCTGAGTTTACAACCAGACCTGTAGGTAATGGTGTCAACTCAGCTGGGCCAGTCATAGATGAACATGTGGAAGTGTATTGAGGCTAGCAGAGATCTCCGAAGTACGTTGCAGGAGACCTCCCTGGCATGGTCTGCAGGAGACCTCCCTGGCATGATTTGCAGGAGACCCCGCTGGTATGGGCTGCAGGAGACCTTCCTGGCATGAGCTGCAGGAAACCTTCCTGACATGGGCTGCAGGAAACCTTCCAGGCATTGGCCACAGGAGACCTCCCTGGCATGAGCAGCAGGAGACCTCACTGGCATGAGCTGCAGGTGACCTCCCTGACATGGGCTACAGGAGACCTTCCAGGAATGTGCTGCAGGAGACCTTCCTGGCATGGGCTGCAGGAGAGCTTCCTGGCATGGGCTGCAGGAGACCTTCCTGGCATTGGCTGTAGGAGAACTTCAAGGCATGGGCTGCAGGAGCGCTCCCTGGCATGGGCTGCAGGAGACGTTCCTAGCATGGGCTGCAGGAGACCTTCCTGACATGGGTTGCAGGAGACCTTCCTGGCTTTGGCTGTAGGAGACCTTCCTGACATGGGCCGCAGGAGACCTTCCTTGCATGGGCTGCAGGAGACCTTCCTTGCATGGGCTGCAGGAGACCTTCCTTGCATGGGCTTAAGGAGACCTTCCAGGCATGGGCTGCAGGAGACCTCCCTGGCATAGGCTGCAGAAGACCTCCCTGGCATGGGCTGCAGGAGCCATCCCTGGCATGGGCTCCAAGAGATCTTCATGGCATGGGCTGCAGGAGACATTCCTGGCATGGGCTCCAGGAGACCTTCCTGGCATGGGCTGCAGAAGACCTTCCAAGCATGGGCTGCAAGAGCCCTCCCTGGCATGGGCTGCAGGAGACCTCCCTGGACTGGGCTGCAGGAAACCGTCCTGGCATGGGCCACAGGAGACCTTCCTGACATGGACTACAGGAAACCTTCCAGGCATTTGCTACAGGAGACCTACCTGACATGGGCTGCAGGAAACCTTCCAGGCATTGGCCACAGGAGACCTTCCTGACATGGGCTGCAGGAAACCTTCCAGTCATTGGCCACAGGAGACCTTCCTGGCATGGGCTGCAGGAGACCTTGCAGGCATGGGCTGCAGGAGACCTCCCTGGCATGGGCTGCAGGAGACCTTCCTGGCATGCAGGAGCCCTCCCTGGCATGGGCTGCAAGAGACTTTCCTGGCATGGGCTGCAGGAGACCTTCCAGGCATGGGCTGCAGAAGACCTTCCAGGCATGGACTGCAGGAGCCCTCCCTGGCATGGCCTGCAGGAGACCACTCTGGCATGGGTTGCAGGAGACCTTCCTGGCATGGGTTGCAGGACACTTTTCTGGCATGGGCTGCAGGAAACCTTCCTGACATTGGTCGCAGGAGACCTTCCTGGCATGGGCTGCAGGAGACCTTCCCGGCATGGGCTGCAGGAGACCTTCCCGGCATGGGCTGCAGGAAACCTCCCTGGCATGAGCTGCAGGAGACCTCCCTGGCATGGGCTGCAGAAGACCTTCCAGGCATGGGCTGCAGGAGCCCTCCCTGGCATGGGCTGCAGGAGACCTTCCTGGTATGGGCTGCAGGAGATCTTCCTGGCATGGACTGCAGGAGACTTTCCTGGCATGAGCTACAGGAGACCTTCCTGGCATGGTCTGCAGAAGACCTTCATGGCTTGGGTCGCAGGAGACCTTTCTGGCATGGGCTGCAGGAGACTTTCCTGGCATGGGCCGCAGGAAACCTTCCTGACATGGGTCGCAGGAGACCTTCCTGGCATGGGCTGTAGGAGACCTTCCTGGCATGAGCTGCAGGAGACCTTCATTGCATGGGCTGCAGGAGACCTTCCTGTAATGGCTGGAGGAACCCTCCCTGGCATGAGCTGCATGAGACGTCCCTGGCAAGGGCTGCAGAAGACCTTCCAGGCATGGGCTGCAGGAGCCCTCCCTGGCATGGGCTGCAGGAGACTTTCCTAGCATGGGCTGCAGGTGACCTTCCTGGCATGGGTTGCAGGAGACTTTCCTGGCATGGGCTGCAGGAGACCTTCGTGACATGGGCTGCAGGAGACCTTCCTGGCTTGGGCCGCCGAAGACCTTCTTGGCATGGTCTGCAGGAGCCCTTCCTGGCATAGGTTGCAGGAGCCCTTCCTGGCATGGGCTGCAGGAGCTCTCCCTGGCATGAGCAGCAGGAAACCTTCCTGACATGGGTCGCAGGAGACCTTGCTGGCATGGTCTGCAGGAGTCAATCCTGGCATGGGTTGCAGGAGGCAATCCTGGCATGGGTTGCAGGAGACCTCCCTGGCATGGGCTGCAAGAGACCAGACCTTCCTGGTATGGGAGACCCCATTCTGATTGGATCCAGTCCAAGGTGAGTTTGAGGCTTGTCCTTGCCTGACAGCTCCCTCACCTCCTCTGTCCCCAAGATTTAAATGTGGTAATGAAAGTTACAATGTGGGCTAAGACAGTAGTGAGAAATTTTTTAGGGTTGCATTGTATCTTCGGTCAAATATAGGTTATTTCACACTCAGAGAAGGACAGCAGGTTTTCACTGTGTTGTGATGAACAGGGGGCGTTCTCGCAGTTTCTGGGTTTATACCTCAGGTAACAGGTTAAATGTATTTCACACTGGTTGGCTGCTTCGATGAGGCAGTTCGATCGATCACTGCTTTTTAGGTCTCGCCTGAGCCAGCGCTTTAGCGCTGCTCTGGCGAGAACTATAGAAAACGAGGATTTGGAAGTGCAAACGAGTGCTTTTCAGGCCCCCAACTACAGTGCATGTGCGCCGGGCGCGCGCATCATTTGGCAGCCTGCGTGTACATTTCGCGGGCGCTTTGATGTTCTCAGTGAGCCGCGCGGCCACTGCGAACATCAAAGCGCCCGCAAAATGATTACTTTCACTTTAACGTTCGCACCTACTTGGCAGACTGGTTCTCTGTTGCTCTTTCCTCCTCTGCTCTCTCTCCTCAAATTCCGTCCCTCCCCCTGTTGCAGCAGCTGGCATTACACTGGGGAGGGTGGCTCTTCGTGCCTACCAAAAAACAAGCATTGGCATAGCCAATAGGTCTCGCTTTTGGGACCTTATAAGTATTTAGTTTTGCAACTGTTGCATAGTTAAACACTTATAAGGTCCCAAAAGCGAGACCTATTGGCTATGCCAATGCTTGTTTAACCTTTTTACTCCTCTCTAAGATAGTCTCTTATTTATTCAGCTTTAGATCTTATTTTTCTCATAGAAGAAAAGCTGTCGTCCGTCTACGCTCAGTCTTTTTTCTTGTTTTTTAGTAGTCACACGTCTCATTTTTATTTTTTATGTTTTAAAGGGAATTTTCTTTAACTTTTTGGTTATTCAGCGAGAGAGGATTCGCATGCAGTCTGATGGTCATGTATGTCATTGAGCTATCTATATTCGATGCCACGTGTGCTCTGGGACTGTATTTTCCTTACTCTACCAGGTTCTCTTGTTTAGTACTAGAGTACTGGGTCACCAGAGTACCTTTCCAGACGTGGCTCTGTCCTGGCTCTTAGCGCAGCTTCTATTTTAATACTAGTAGAGACACACAAACATACTGTATGGTAACTGCGTTTATATAGTGCTTAACACCCCTGACGAGGTGCTGAAGCGCTTTACGGCGAGTAGCACGCTACTCCAGACCCAATGTTAGTGGTTAATCCACTGGTTATTGGGATTGGTCTAACGGTCTCGAATAGACCATTCCATACTTTACTCCAGGGTCTTTGTAGTAGATTAAACAGTATTAGACAGGTGAGGCCATTAATGGAGGATATTCATTAATAATGACCTCTGCGGATCATACCCTCGGGTATCAGCAGAGGTGGTGCAGCCCCGATGCATCTGCAGTGCCTGTGGCAGCACAGCTTTGGAATGGTGTACAGACTCAGCCATTGCTGTCCAGTACCAAGGCCCTGTACACCTCCATCACTGCTCCTCAGTGCCTGCCAGTGCCCCCTTTCACCGCAGTGCGAGGCACCCACTGGTAGTGTAGTGTTTCAGCGAGGGAGTGTATTGACAACGCTTTCTTTGTATGAGAAGATGTTATTTCCAAAGTGAAAAAGTGTCGAGCTTGTGTGGTCTCTTATCTAGAGAAAACTTTCATCACAACTCATTGTCTTATCGCTGTTGAGCAGAACATGATGTAGAAACTATGGTGTTTGTCGCCTGTTGATGTTGTTTGTTGGTTGCGTGTGGTCAGCAGAGAGTTAGTTCAACGCCTAACTTAGAAGTGTGTTGGTTTCTGTGCAGGTGAACCGAGTGTGATCTTTGGAAATCTTTATAATGTGCTGTGTGTATAGTATAGTTCGGGGTTTCTAAGGACTTTTTTTGATTTCGGGGGTCAGTTGTGCTTTGTGTCATTATGATTCATTGCTGCTCACAAGGGAGTGTGCTCTACGCGTGCTAATTTTAAGTGGGACTAAGGTTTGTGTGTATTGCACTCCTTTTGGCTGGACAGTGCTCTGCGCAGAGACCTAACACAGATGTCTGTAGCCCTTGTGGCACAGGGTGGCCACTGCCCTTTAGGGAGCCCCCGTTCACCAAAGGGCTATGAATATGAGATATGGGAGTGTGAGGGGCCCTCACCTTGTTCACTAGGGGCCCCATCATTCTGCTTTACTCTGCTGGCTCTGCCCTGTCTGGCTCTGGTGCCATGTTGTGTACGTGAGGTTGCGAAGGCCCTTGCATGTGTTAACTGAGGGTAGCCCTTTGTAGGTGCTACTGCAGTGATGGCGAGTGATGTTGTTAAGGGGACAGTGCTGTTGGAATCCAACTGAATCCATATTATGGAGTATCTGGAGCATTTTGGGTGTGTCTAGTATGGTATGACTCTCTACAATGTACTGATAGCAATATATATCGAAAGTCTCCAGCTTCAGTGGTGTCTACGTCCCAGAAAAGATGCTCTCTGTGCTATAGGCAGGGCCACTGAATTTATGCATTGTGCTTACGTGGCAATTTTCGCATAATTATAGATTTGCCACATTTGCCACTTAATTTCATTATCTGCCCCATAATCTGCAGAGTTTAACAAAAACAGTTATGTTTCTAGCTCAAACAGATCAAAAGTTACTACAAATACAGCAGCAAATATTGCCGCGCAGTGGAAGATCCTTTGCAAAGCTGGACTGGTCACCTTTCTGTTGCTTATTGCTATATTTGGGTATTAAACTGGTACTAATGAGGTGCAACCAATGCCCAGACAGTGTCACCAAGCCTAAAAATGATGAAATAATGAAGTAATACTATTAAAAAATGTGCTGCATAACGCTGCTTTTCTTGCCGCATAATGTACTCAACCGTGCCATATAATGTGGCCCTCTGCTGCTGCGTAATTCCGGTGGCCCTGCCTATAGGACTTAAAATGCAGTCCCTGATGAGGCCTAGAGAGGCTGAAACTATTCTGGGATAGTTTGTACTCCTGTCTACAGTCGAGAGGACCTGGCCTGGGAATGACTTAGTACATTCCCATCTGCAGGGCACCTGGACTGGCAGCTCAGGCCTCAGGAGAGCTGTCCACGTTGGAGCAGGGCCAGGATGGATTTGCTTATGTCTGGTCTCTGCCTGGAGTGAGCATAGTGGTGGCATAGGGGGCACATTGTTGGCATCATTCTCCTTGGTGGAGATCATTTCAAGCATTCTGCCCATTACTTAATTTATAAGATACATTTGTGTCAGTACTGCTGAGTTGTGCTGATACTGTTGGCATCTTTCATGTTTTTACTTTTAATATATATGAAGCGTGACAATCACCCACAGGTGCCCTGGAGCCTAAAATCCTCAATACAGAGCATCAAAAAGTAAGACTACCACTTAAACAGCAAAGCACTATATAGCGCTAGAAAAAGAAAAGACAATACTGCAGCTGGCAGCAATATTACGGCAATCAATATCCCCGCTATAGATTGTATAAATTCTCTTAACTCTTCTAAGAATATTGTGACAGTACAAGAAAAGCATGATGGTCCTGCTAGTTGCTAACAGTAGGACTCATGCCTTACTGATCCCACCAGGACACAGTGTTTACAGAGGCTCAAGGGTTGGTTTGGATTTCCCACAGTGCTTCTGGAGGGAGCAGAGGAGAGGGCATGGCTGCACAGGAATCCTCTCCCAGTCCCAATCACTAAGATATAAGTTCACCAGAAGCTCCTGCCCTTCTCCCTGGCACCCCTCAATTACAAGGCTTGAGGCAGAGCTTGGATTTTGAATGCTTTAATTATTGGGACCCGAAGAAGGAGCAAAAGCTATGCTCATGCACACTTTTTTTAGAAAACCCCACAACACTTCCTGTTAGTCCCCCACTTTCTTCTACTCAAAACCATCCAATGTACAAGGTGGCGGAAAGGGAGGAAAAAAGGGTGAAACAGAACCGGCGTAAGAGGTAAGATGGGCGCCAAGGAAGAGGAGAGGAGGAAACTGGACTATAACAGAAATGGAACTTTTAATAATAGCGCAATTGTAGGAAACTACCACCACCTCCCTGGGTCAGGCCCTTCTAAATCAAAGGCGGGGGCCACACGGCCTACCTCCTGGAGCCAATAATGGCCCTGGGGACTGATACCCCCCATGGCCGGCTCCTGCAGTGTCCCGGGGTGCACACCCCTGGGACATAGCTGATTGCTGTGGCTTGGCGAGAGTTTTGACAGCTCCCGCCAAGTCACAGCATACACTCCACTTCCAGCAAGCGAGAGCTGATAAATGCTCTTGCTTGCTGGATCAGCCCAGGGAGGGGGGTGCGTGCCCCTCTTCCCCATTTGTATATGGCTGGGCCCTGGGGAATGGGGTCCCTGGGCCGAAATTGGCCGAAGGGGGGGGGGGAGGGGGCATGTATCCTCTCTCCCCAATTTTTTTTAACGTAGGAATTCACTGAAATAAACAAAGGTTTCAGGGATGTTATAGTTAGAAAATAGATTTAAAAAACCTTGGAAATTCACTAAAAACTAAAGGCTACAGGACATTGTAGGCAGGCTCAGATTTCAGTGATACATAACCAGTGAAATTCAGCAGTTATAGTTACCTGAGCGAATTATAACTTACTCCCTTGCAATGCACTGATTACGACCTCACATATTACATAGCTCATGACAGGGTCAGTAACATCACTGATGACAGGAGGGCATTTGCAGAGTGGTGGAGAAAGGGGACATGGTCTCTGCTCACCTCTCAGCAATCCAGCGGTGTGGGGCTTACTAGAGGTAACAGGAGGGTTAGTTGGCGCCAGGGACCATCAAGAGGCAAGGGGACTTCACCCCCCAACCAAGAGCGCACCAGAAGGCACGTTTGCAGAGTGGTGGAGAGAGGGGGCATGGCCTGCTGCCACCTCTCAGGAATCCCAGTGTGTGGGACTTACTGGAGGTAACCGGTAGGCTAGTTGACCCCTAAGGACCCCCAGCAGCGAAGGAGACTTCATCCCACAAGCAAGAGCACGGCAGGAGGCGCGTTTGCAGAGTGGTGGAGAAAGGGGGCATGGCCTGCTATCATAACTCAGCAATCCTACTCTGTGGGACTTACTGGAGGTAATAGGAGGGATAGTTGGCCACCAAGGACGTCTTTAGGGACCAACTACCCATCCTCTTATGTCTAGTCAGTCCCACTCAATGGGATTGGTAAGTGTACTTTGGAGGACATGCCCCCATTTCTCCACCAATCTGCAAACGTGCCTCCTGGCACACTTCTGGTTGGGGGATGAAGTCCACTTTACTCCTGAGGGACCTTGGGGGCCAAGAAACCCTCCTGGTAGCACCTGTAAATCCTATGCAGAGAAATTCCTGAGAGCTGGTTGGAGGCCCAGCCCCCTTTCTCCACCACTGTGCAAACGTGACTGGTGGTTAGAAAACCTTAGAAATTCAGACAAAAAAAAACAAAGGTTACAGGTACATTATAGTTAGGAAATGAGCATTTAAAAAAAACCTTTGAAATTCACTGAAAAAAACCAAAGGTTACAAGGGCGTTATAGTTAGCAAATAGAATTAAAAAATCCTTAGAAATTCACAAAAAAACAAAGGTTACAGGGACGTTATAGTTAGGGTCAGATTTTACTCATAAAAAAACTGAGATATTTCGCCGTTATAGTTAGCCAAATTAACTATAACTCGCGTCCCGCAATGCACTGCTTATGACCTCACATATTACATCACTCATGAAATGGTCAGTGGCATCACTGATGACATCTCAAATGACATCAGTGATGACATCATCCAGTGACTGTGAGTGTTTTTAAAAGGTTTATGAGTGTTAATATTTATAACAAGGTGTATTGGTGAATCAGTGTGTGTATGAGTGACTGTATGGATGACTCAGTGGGTGCATGACTGACTGTATAAGTGAGTAATTAGGTGTCTCAGTGAATGTATGGGTGAGTGACTAGTTGTGTGAATGAGTGTATCTGTCAGTTGATGTCTACGTGGGTGTATGAGTGTGTTAGTGGGTACCTGAATAGCTATATGGCTGATTGATTGGTTGTCTGTCTACTTCTTAGGGTGTATGGGTGTCTGTGTTTGTGGGTGAGGAGGTGTGTGACTGCCTGTATGGATGAGTGAGTGGGTGAGTCAGTGGATATATAGTGTACTGTGGCATACGTGAGAAGTTGCCAGGGCCTTAACCTGGCCATCCTGATGGGCAAATACACGAAGGCGCGGAGAGGAAAACTACATTTGGCATTTGTAGACCTCTCCGCGGCCTTCAATTGTGTCTCACACAAGAAACTATGGAACATTCTGAAAGAAATGGAGGTAGAAGTACCCCTAATCAATTTTCTGAAAGGCCTCTATAGCAATGCTACAGCACGTGTTCGATTTGGGCCTACAGGTGAATGTACTTCGTCATTCCGGGTGTATAAAGGGGTAAGACAGGGGTGCGTCCTGGCTCCGTTCCTTTTCACATTATATACAAACAGCCTTGAGAAGGCCCTACTGGAAGGAAGCCAGGACGTCCCCCAAGTGCAACAGAACTCGGCAAACAGACGCATACCAGCATTGCTCTATGCGGACGATGCCGTTATTTTAGCAAGGACCTCACTGGCTCTTCAGCGGGCATTAGAGTCTTATAATACCTTTATGCAAGACATTGACTTAAAGATAAATGTCACAAAAACATATGTGATGAACTGTGGTAAAGGTAGTAAGAAAGGAAAAGATCTATTCCTAAATGGGAGCAAACTGGCCACCACATCCACCTACCCATATCTGGGGATATTAATAGACGATAAGGGTACATGGGGCCAAGCAATCAATTCAAGAAAACTCCTTTTTATGAGAGCTACCTCAGCATTCGTCAATTTTTCACAAAAATTAGGTATAAGAACTCCCTTAGAACTAATTAAGATATATAATGCGAAGTGCACGAGTGTAGCAATGTATGGGGCAGGGATTTGGGGCCATCGTAACGTTTCTGCACTACAGAAAGAGGAAAACGCATTTCTTAGATACTTATTAGCCGTGCCGGGTTCTACTTCTACATACCTGTGACCCTGTGGCATCGTATATGGAAGTCACAGTCCAATAAACTTAACCAGTCGGTGCTACAGGATGCACTGAAGCTGGATTATTCCCTTGACATAGAATGGATTAAATATGTAAGGGATTTCATGACAGACATAGGTAAACCTGATTATTTCAATAACCCAGTTTCAATGTTAGGTGTTTCAGGGAAAGAATTTAAGAAATCATGTTTGCACCATATGATGAGGCTGAGACTCGCAAGTGAAGCAACAAAATCTACTGTCATTTCTAATTTTATGATAACTTCCTCCTTTGGCATGCAATTGTACTTACAAAACACCAAAAATGGTTATGATAGATTTGTTCTTACTCGATTCCGGCTGAACATTTTTCATAGGTTGGTTACCTTTCCATCTGTCAATGATTGGTCTAAGAATCTACCAACTTGCCCGTGTGATGACATTTCTCAGCAATCAACAATTCATGTTATTCTGTTTTGTAAATTTTATAATGATCTGAGAAGAAAATGGATAGTCCCAATTCTGAAAATCTGGGGCATTCGACAATGTCGCCCTGCCTTCACAGCTCTCCAATGTCTTGACAATGAATGTATAACCTCAAATGTTATTTTCTTCTTAAAGAATCTTATCAAATGTCGGAATAACATAGTTTTAGACCATCCTGTTAACAGTGACAGAGTCTCTGTTTAAATGTCATTGAAGACTCAAGCATGAATATTAATGCTCTATTTGTCAAATAGTAGAAGGATTATAGAGCTGAAAAGCTAACAATGCACTATATCCCTCATTTTTTTTTTAACGTATCCCGAAATGTGGAAATTAAACTTATGAGCCAAGCGTCAGTAAATGACTACAACTTTTATGGCTTTCTTTTTCTCACCATCTAATTTTATAAAAACGCCAAGACGGATTGTTCTAAACATAAGGTACCCAACGTTGATTTGGGAGTATCCCCCAAAGCATCTTAATCTTGCAGACGGGGGCTATCTTTCTTTCCGTCTTGTAGAGCCATAAATCATATAATCTATGATCACCCAAAGCAAAATGATAATAACTGACTACTCTCCACTTTAAGATTGCGGTTTTGCACGTACTTTTTATTGTATTGCTCATATTGGTCTTTTTTTTTAAATATATCACTTTTTAATTCATTTGTATTGTACAGAGCAAAATGCTCAAATGTTGAATTGTACATATTGAGAGCTAATTTATGAATATGCAAAGAAAAACGATAACAAATCGACTTCTTTCCCCCCTAAGATTGCTATTTTGCACATATTTCTATTGTATCGCCTATACGAGTCATTTTTAAAACTGTATTTTCTCTTTTAATTCACATGTTTTTGTATTGTACAAATGTTGAAATGTAAAATTGCACATGCTTTTATGGTTTGAAATTAACTTACCGAATAAAGCTTATTTGATTTGATTTTTTGAGAAGTTGTATGGGTGAGAGAGTGTATGTGATTGATTGCATGTGTCAGTATGGGTGAGTAACTGAGTATGTGAAAGGCAGTATACGTGAGTGACAGGGTATATGAGTGACTGTGTACGTGAGTGAGTGAATGTGAGAGTGGCTATATGAATGAGTTCATGCTTCTGTCAGTGACTGTATAGCTGAGTATGTGTTACTATTTGTGTAAGTAAGTAAGCGGGTGGGTGTGTAACTGTTTGTGTGTGTAAGTGGCTGTGTGATTGACTATAAGGATGAGTGTCTAGATGTGTGAGTAGGTCTATAGGTGACTCACTCAGTGTGTGAGCCCCTGTATGGCTGTATGAGTGGATATGTCAATGGATGTATTATTGACAGCGGCTGCCAGGTGGTGATCTCGGCGGAGGACGGCGGCGGACGGCCCCCGAACCTGCTAGCGGGCGCTGGAGATGCCCGTGACCACAGGCGAGGCCCATAAACTGTGAGTTGTCGGAGGGGCGGCCTCGAGAGGAGGAGCCGGTGCTGAGGGACGGGTGCTGCACCGAGAGCGGGCTGCCGTGGCCAGGCGTGGGGCGAGACGGGAGCGGTGAGGCCTGCTTGCCTCTGCCCGCAAGGTGCCGGTACTTCTGCAATACTGGTGCGGCGGCCCCGGGCAACAGAGGGGTACCGCCGCGAACTACCTCGGGCCTCCTGGTGAGCTGGGAGGAGGCCCGTGATCCTGAGGGCGCCCTGCTGCCTGGTGCGAGGTGACTGCTGCCTACGTGACAGAAGTGCCTGAAGCAAACCGAAAGGGGCTCGGGGGCCTGCAAGACGGGTCTGGGCATAGTGCTGCTGGCCTGTGACGGAGGCCCCAGCACTGAAGGTGCGATGTCCCCCTTCCTCCCCCTCCCGGGGTAAGGCCTGAAACGCCTGAGGACTTGAGCAGGGGTGTTGAGGAGACACCCACCCCCAAAGCGCAAGAGATCTCCTAGTGCCTGAAGGACCACGAGGCGCACAGACAGGACCTGGGTTATCCGCCCCGGCCGGTCTGGGACAGAAGCTCCTCGAAGGCGTCATACACAGGCTCCCCCAGTGCCGGAGGGGCTGGGGAGCACAAGAAAAGGCCTAACGCACTTGCCTCGTGAATTGGCGGACCCTGGAGTTGCACGGAGTGGCGGTCTGCGTGGAGAGGCCCGGTGAGGGCATATAACAATCCTAGCTGGAGCAGGGCGCGACCGGGGACATTGCGTCACCACTGAAGACCAGGGCTCTGGTTTGACGGCGGTGACCTGCGCCTGAGGGGGTATCCCATGGAAATCCACACAAAGTAACTGACCTAACGGGACCCCAGGAAACGGCATACCGAGGTCACGCCGGATATGGGGAATGACAGGCCCCTTCAAGGCGCCCAAACAAATAAAATAATGCAATACACGGTTCCGGGCTCGGCGGTGGCGGATCGTCACAGAACAGTCTCAGACCACGAAACTCCGCAGGATGCAGCGGCCCGAGACAAGGCCGACATACTGGAAGCAATTCGTGACTCCAGATCGACGCTGGAATCCAAAATGGACGCAATGACCATGGACATTAACCACCTGCGCCTAGATCTCAGGAAGGTGGCAGATAGGGTTACCACAACCGTGGGTGACCTGAATGCTTTGCAGACGGGGGTCCGTCAGCTACGGGAAATGGTGACGGCCCTTCGGGACCACACGGCTCGGCTGGAAGATAGGGCAGACGATGCAGAAGGCCGGTCGCGGAGAAATAACCTCCGTTTTTTGGGATTTCCGGAAAAAAGTGGAAGGGCCGGCGGCGCACCTATTCCTTGAAGACTGGATCTACACAGCATTTCCAAACCTCCGCCTCTCCAAAATGTTCGCTGTCGAGAGGGCCCATAGGTCGCTTGGGCCACCGCCACAACCTGGAGCCCCACCCAGAGCCATGATTGCTTTCCAGACAGGGACGCGATCCTGCAACATATCCGCACTACTGGGCCGCCCAGATTTGAAAACCAGGATATCCATATCTTCCCGGACTACACGAAAAAGGTGCAGGACATGCGTAATGGCTTCCTGGGTGTCAAACGTCGGATGCAAAACCTCAACATGAAATATAGCTTACTGTTCCCGGCTCAGCTTCGAGTTCAGTATGACGGCAAGGTGCATTTCTTTGATAACCCAGCGGAGGTAATGGACTGGATGGACTCACTGGGCTTGGCCGGCCAAGACCAAAACCACGGTTGGCAGGAACGAAGGAGGCAAAGTGGGCGACAGCGGAACCAACACCGACGCGAGGTGGAACAACGGTCGGGAACCCAGGAGCGGACGGATGGAGGACGTATCATGGTGGGACCAGATGGCACACTCCTCACGGAACGGGAGGCGATTCCCACGCAGAACCAGTTCTCTCCGCTATGCCTGGTACAAGAAACACAATCGGACCTGGGGGGCGCCACCGGCCAGGTGGGGGAGGACTCTGACGCTGGCTGATTGGTGGACTGGGAGCTGTGATCGAAGGGGTCTGGGTCACGGACACTGTGAGTACATGCTCTGCACCAAAGGGCACTGGACTTAATTGAGGTACTTGAGTGGGAGGGAACGGGAGAAACGTTTTTGAGGGGGGTCACGCTATCCCACTACTGTACTTGTTTGGAAGGGCCGGCTGTAGTGTGCTGCGGTAACCCGGCTAGACCATTGGTCGGGCGGGGTCACGCGGTGCCAGGCAGCCAGGTACAGTTTGGTGGTTGGGAACGGGGTTTCTTCTCTTGTGAAAGTGGGTGCTTTAGAATAGTTACTTCAAGTTGGGTGGGGTGAATTAGGGGGTGGGTGGTGTTTTGGGGCGGGGTTCTGAGTCCTCAGACCAGGAGTGGGTAATGAGAATGAACTGCTATTGCCTGTGGGTGGGAGGGGCTGGGGTCTACATTTTGGTTCTGTTGGGGATGTTGTTGGGGATGTTGTCGGGTCTGGGCATTGTTGTACGGGTTGAGGTCTTAGACGAGCATACTATGGGCGGGTATGCTACAAAGCGATAGGGGGTCTCCTACAGTATTATGGGGCACGACGCCACGCACATCTGCGGACTCATGCCAAGTGACATACAGGGATATAAACTACTGATGTGGAATGTTCGGGGGCTCAATAACAGGGTCAAGCGGATCCGGGTGGCCACCTATCTGAAGCACTATGGGATAAGTATAGCGCTGCTTCAGGAGACGCACTTATGGGGAGACTGTCTTAAATACGTTCAACGTAGATGGAGAGGCCAGTTTTTCGCTACCTCCTACTCGGGGTTTGCCAGGGGCGCGCTTATATGGGTGGCACCGGGGGTTCCCTTTAAGGCCATGCATACCAAACAGGACCCTGAAGGGAGGTTTGTGATAGTGGAAGGGACGCTGGACGGGCGCAGAGTAAGTGTAGTGAATATCTATGCCCCGAATAGTGATGATGGGGGTTTTTTAAGTCGAGTCTTGGGGCAGTTGGATCTGGATCCAGACACCGAATTGATTATGGCGGGAGATTTTAATTGTGCCCTTGATGGGGAATTAGACAGACACCCTCCAAACTTAGGGGCCAAACCCAAAACCAGAGAAGCGATGGGCCAGATGCTTCATAACTATGGCTTATTAGATATATGGCGACACCACAATCCCAATAGTCGGGTGTACTCGTGCCACACACCTGCTGCCAACACCTATAGTAGACTAGATTACTTCTTTGTCCAGAGGACGGCAGCGCACCAGATAGCAGTAACGCACTATCTGGCCCGCTACTTGTCTTACCACTCCCCACTATTAATAACGTATTCGCTAGGCCGACTGCGGTCCAAGATACCGCTGTGGAGGCTCAACACTGAAGCTTTCGGGGACCCGACCTATAAGCACGCTATATCGACCGGGTTGGAAACCTATTTTGAGACTAACTGGGGCTCAGCAGATACCAGGGCGATCGAATGGGATGCAATGAAGGTGGTGGTACGGGGGGTATGCATGTCTACTGAGGTGGGGGTTAAGAAAGTGCTTGAACAAGACCTACGCCGGCATGAGGAGCACTTGGTGGTTCTGGAGAAGGAGCTTCCCACGAATAAGGAGAGGTCGGCTCAATGGGACGATACGCGACAGAAAACTGAGGACATTTGGGACTCACTGGGCAAATACAATAAAAACCTGAGCAGGCGTCGTTGGTATACAGAGGGGGATAAGGCGGGTCGGTTGCTGGCGCACCTGATTCGGGCAGAGACGCAACCCCTCCCGATTTTGGCACTAAAAAATTACCGTGGCCGAGTGGTCAATAAGCAGCACGAAATTAACAATGCATTCTGGACCCACTTATGTAGAATATACTCTGAGCCTGACGGCCCTGTGGCCCCCGGGTTGGTGGAGACTTTTCTGGC
The DNA here is from genome assembly GCF_964204655.1 of Triturus cristatus. Classification (NCBI taxonomy): domain Eukaryota; kingdom Metazoa; phylum Chordata; class Amphibia; order Caudata; family Salamandridae; genus Triturus; species Triturus cristatus. The sequence continues at coordinate 1,056,745,038 of NC_140588.1, forward strand.
AGGGGTGGAACTGCCCTGTGTGGACCCGGAGAGTCAGGAGGCTCGCCCATCGCCCATCTGAAAACTGCTAAGTCCCCTGGGATGGATGGTATGACGGCGGAACTGTATAAGGAATACGGGGGGATCCTGATTCCTAAATTATTGGAAATCACAGAAGAGGCCGGTGAGTGCGGACAGCTCCCAAATTCCATGAGGGAGGCATTGGTAGTAATGATCCCCAAACCAGGGAAGGATCCCCTGCTCCCCAGTTCCTATAGGTCAATTTCAATGTTGAATGTAGACCTTAAAATGATAAGCCAGGTATTGGCCAATAGGCTTCTTCCATATCTGCGGTGACTGGTTCATGAGGACCAGTCCGGTTTCATACCGGGCAGGAACACGCTACGGAACATTCGTCGCCTCGCCCATGTTATGCAAACATTAGAGGGACGGGCCCATCAGAGCACCTTAGTGTTCCTAGATATCGAACAAGCGTTCGACTCGATCAGATGGGACTATCTCTGGCAGGTACTTCTAAAAATGGGCCTGGGCGAGGGTTTTGTCAGCTGGGTAAAATTGCTTTATACTCATCCGGTGGTGAGGGTTCGCACGGGACGGTATGTGTCGAACATAGTACCCATAGCGGCAAGGGTGCCCGCTCTCCCCCTTGCTGTTCGTCCTGGCTATGGAGCCATTGGCCTGCTACCTCCGCGGGGTACTTGAGGGACAGGGCATACGGATTGGGTGTTCGGAGCACGTCGTGTCCCTGTATGCCAATGATGCGCTCATCTACCTGACTCGGCCGACCCAGTCCTTACCGACCATGATCGCTGCACTAGCGCGGTTTGCTGCCGCCTCTGGGCTTTCCGTCAACAAGATGAAGTCGCGACTCTATGCGATTGGATCGGAGAGTGACTAGGAGGTGACCCAGCGTCCGTTGATGGAACTCCCTTGGGCGACGGACACGCGCCGATATTTGGGGATATGGATCGGCAGGACCGAGGCAGTATTTTATCAACACAATATGGGAAGGATTATTAATGGGCTGCGGGGTAGTATTGCCTTTTGGAACACGCTTAACCTCTCCTTAATGGGGAAGATCGCCTTGATCAAGATGGTGGTCCTGCCTCGCTGCCTCTATACGATGCAGGGGTCCTTTTATGAGCTCCCGCACAGAGTATTCAAGGAACTAGATGGACTCCTGGTCCTCTTATTGTGGAATGGGAGGAGATGCCGGGTCAGTCTTGAGATCATGAAGCGCAGGTTGGGAAAAGGGGGTCTAGAGGTCCCAGATTTAGAGCTTTACTACTTCGCAGCACAATTACAACATGCTATAGCCTGGTTGGACACGGATCACTCCTGGGAGCGGTCGCTACTAGAGGGTACTTATGGGAATCAACAGCTAGGAGCGCTCCTCTGGCGATCGGGGGGACAGCGGGATCAGAGTCCTCCATTGGTGAGACTCGTAGCGGCACTGTGGCATCGAGTGACACGACGCCTGATTCAGGGTCGGCCGTTTGCCCCGGAGGCGGACTTCTGGCTCATGCCACCTTTGCTCACATACATCAGGTGATGTCCACGGATAAATGGAAAGACGGGGGATGCCTGATGTTGTCTGACCTTTACCCGGATAATAAATTCATTACTTATCAGGAGGCGGTAAGTAACTTTGAGCAGGGATCTGGGCAGTTTCTGCAGTATGCTAAGATAGCGGCAGCGGCACGGCACCTGTGGCCCTCATTCCCGGAAACCCCAGAGCACACTCACACCCTGGTCACTATGCTCGCCATGGCTGGGGGGCGAAAATTTGAAAAATAGGCCCCTAAAAATAGAGGATTCTTGGCAGCGGTGTGTCCGCAAGAGATTACGACTCGAGACTGGGAAAAGATACACAAAGGGATCCGGAAGGTGTCAGTATGCAATCGCTTTAAACAAATTCAATATAATATAATACATATGACTTATCTCTCACCTAAACGGCTCCAGGCCATTGATAATTCCAGAGACCCACATTGCCCCAGGTGTCGTGGTGCTCCGGCGGATTTCCCGCACATGTTGTGGTCATGCCCAACGATCCAAACATATTGGCGAATGGTCCTAGAGGACCTGACCAGGATAACGGGTTGGGTACTTGATCTGGACCCGCGCGCTTGCCTATTGGGCCTGATTCCACGAGATCCTAAGCGCAAGACGAGTAGGCGGTTCCTGGTTCTGGGCCTCGTGATCGCCAAAAGGCGTATCGCGATCCATTGGCTAACCCAGCAGGGGCCACTAGTGGCGAAGTGGAGGACTGATTTAAGGGAGTGAGTACTAGCAGAAGAAGTGCATATGCGTAACACCAGGAGAGATAACAAACTACCAGAAGTGCTGCTGGCGTGGGGAGTTATGATTCACGAGATAGCCACACACACCGCACAATCCACACAGGCAGGTTCAGAGCCGCCGCATTCTGCGGGAGGGACGGCCCCAGATTCTAGGGAACAGACGCAAGGGGACCCAGTATAGGCGATACGACACATGGACCTCGAGTTACCCGGCAGGATGGGGGGGGGAGGGAAGGGAAGGGATAGGAAGCGACGGGAAGGGGTTCAGGGAGGGTTAGTTGGGGAAGGGGGAGATAAGTTGCAGTTAAGTTTTGATGATGTTTATAACACTGAATAAGAACAATGACGAAAAGTGACCGGGAGGACTCCTCCACTGATAAGACTGGTGGTCTAATTCCTGATTTGTATTATTACAAAAAAAAAAGAGAGAAAAAAAAACTGAATGGTTTGAGTTCTCTTGCTGTCCACCATGTTGCATGGCAATAGCTAGAGGTTCCAAGGCTGTATATTTAATAACTATATATATTTATATATATCAATGAAAAAGTCAAAGGTTTAACCTTAGTTATGGTTAGGAAAACCATATTTATTCTTTCTATACAAACCAAACTTTAAACTACACAAAAATTAGAAATTCTAAAGTTCTAGTTACACCTTAAATGTATGATTTATGCACCACATTTAAATTAATATAATATTATTTATTATTTTTGTACAAACTAAAATTAAACTACCCAAACATTAGAAAATCAAAAGTTATAGTTATACCTTAAAGTTATAATTTATACACCGCATTCAAATAATTATAACACCTGCATCTCCCTACACAATATAGTGAACTCAGTAGCCAGCCATCCATCCATCCAACCAAACCAACCACCCATCCATCCATCTCTCTGTCTGTCCGTGCATCCATCCATTTGTTCCACCCATATTACAGAGACTTACTTTCAAGTTCTTCATGATTATTTGACGTGGGGTGAATTAAATTGTGCTTGCATAATTTTCATACTTTCTGGAATTTTGCACTATGCTTGTTAAACGAAATTCCCAAATTTACACCATTATGACACAACATGTAATAAAGTGAAGTTTTTGGCAAAAATTTACAGCGAGCCATCTCCATACAAAGTGTAGTGAACTGGGTAGCCATACTACATTAACTGTGTCACCACTCTACCATGCACTATGTTCTCACAAATTATGTGATTTGCGATGTCATAAGTGTTGTGAATGCTATGATTTTTGATGGTTATAGTGATGTAATATGAAAGGGTATAAGCAGTGACAGAAGGCTCGAGATATAGAGTGCAGTGCCACTGAGTGGAATTCTGTAAAGTGGAGTGGTGTACAGTGGAGTGGTGCACAGTGGAATAGCGTAGAGTGGAGTGGCATAGAGTGGTATAGGGATTGGAGTGACGTAGAGTGGAATAACGTACAGTGGAGTTGCAAAAAGTGGAATGGCATACAGTGGAGTGGCATAGAGTTTAGTGGTGTTGAGTGGATAGGGGAAAAGTAGAATAGCATTCGGTGGAGTGGTGTAGAGTGGAGTGGCATAGAATGACGTAGCGTATAGTGGAATGGCGTAGAGCATAACATAACATGTATTTGTAAAGCGCACATTCACCCGTGGAAATCTTGGCACTGAATCACCGATGTTTATTGTTACCCAACTCAATGGTACTCATATTATTGACCTCAAGAGGATAAAAGGCTGAGTGAACCCGCTGGGATTTGTACCAGTGGCCATTGGTTCAAACATTTGCCCCTACAGTGGATGCATTAGTCCATAAGCCAACAGACCCGAGCAGAGTTGCATACAATGGAGTGGCATTTGCAGGCAACAGTGATGTTGCGTCTCCCAGCCAGGACACATAAACATTTAGCTCATCGTATGCTGGGAAAATTGGGCCTTTTTCAAAAACAACTAAATTTGGAATTTTAAACAAAGAACACTTTTTCTAAACTGCATGGCTGTCAATCTCTCATTGTTCGGACTATATATACAAACGTATTTAGTACAGACTTCTATCGCATGCACTAAATTCCTTTCTTAACATGTTTTTTTAGGAACTTTTACATTTTTTAGAACAATTTTAATGGATGTACTAATAGTTGTGTACCAGAAATTTTAGTATGTTGTCCAGTCGGATGAAGAGTGGGTGTTATTTTCCATGTAGATACCCTAATATAGGCTCAGGTAGTCACCTAACCCTTCACCTATATTCTCCCTACCATTACACTACATAACGGTTCTTAGTACTGACCTTTTACCTAATTACGGTACTTTCCAAAGATGACATGGGTTTTACTCTGAAAAGCTTAAGCTTCATTGATTATGCATGAGGATTCTTGGAATCACAGCAGGACAGAAGGCCTAACATCTCCTGCATAATAACTATGTATAAGGGTCATCCCAGTCCGACATCACACAGCAAGGTGTATCCCCAGTGGGCACCACTTTGGGTATATATACATCATCTCTGTCTGAGATAGTCAGAGCAGAAAAGGACTTCCATGCCGACACACTGACGAGAGACGCTGAGGCTCCTGCACGCAGACACTCCAGCTCGCAGTGGTCTGACATCCCTTGCGGGGCGTCCATCTCGAGACCAAGATGGGGTCCCACAGTCTCTCATCTTCAGGTAATGGGGTTGACTTTATCCTAGAGGGATTCTTGGCTTTACACCCACACCCATGCTAGGTACATTCAGGTACATCTAGCTATGGATGCATCGTAGGAGTACGCATTTTACTGTAATGTATTTTATATACTTGCCTGTATTCATTGTCTTAGCACGATGGTAGAAATCGACCATCCTTTGTTAGCGCTTATAATCATTTATATCTGTTACTGTCTAATGGTTGTTTCAGCACACCTATTTTACACCAGAATGACGCTGGTTCCATAAATGCTTATTGAAAAAAGTCCCCACCGTTTATTCTCTGTATCTCTCTGAGACAAAATGAGCACTAGTGACTGGGCGAAAAGTAGTACACTGTTTCCACCATTCTGAGGGATCAGGGTTGTCATGTTCTATAGTTCCCAAGAACTATTCTCTCCTTGGTAAGATGGGTTTCTAGTGGCACTGTGAGCTAGCTGGTATATAGGCTGACATATCCAGAACGGGTGTCCAAAATATGTTGTCTAAACGCGCAGATCCTATATAGGTTTGTAGGAACGACACGACAAGTGGAATAGTGTAGAGTGGAGTGGCATACAGTGGAATAGCATAGATTGAAGAAGGGTAGAGAGGAGTAGCGTACAGTGAAGTGGTGTAGAGCAGAATAGTGTACAGTGTAGTGCGGAGAGTGGAGTGACATGTTCAGTCGAGTGGCGTAGAGTGGAGTAGTACGGTAGAGTGGAGCGGCATGTCATGGAGTGGTGTGTGGTACAGTGGCTTAGAGTGGAGTGTTGTAGAGTGGAGTGGCGTAGAGTGAACTGTGATGTCACAGAGTAGATTGGCGTACAGTGGAGTGGCATGTCGTAAAGTGGTGTGGTGTGTCATGCAGTGGAGTGGCATATCATAGACTGGACTAGCATGGAGTGTTATAGAATGGAGTGGCATGTCGCAGAGTGGAGTGATGTGTTAGAATGGAGTGGTGTGGAGTGGTGAAGAGTGGCATAAAGTGCCCTAGATTGGAGTGGAGTGGCGTGTCGTAGAGTAGAGCGAAATGTCATAGATTGGAGTGTTGTGTAGTACAGTGGAGTGGAATTGCGTGTTGTGTTAGAGGGTCTGATTACGAGTGGCTCCTAATATTCCAACCCATGCCTAAACTCCTGTTTACGCATGGGTGGGAAATAGGGGCTCGAAGGTATTTAACTTATCCAATAATTATCAGATGTGTTAAATACGTCAACCTTCGTTAAATTTCAGCAGGTCAAGCCTGCCAAAATGTAACAGGGGAAACCATACAGTATTTACCATAACATGAGGATTTTGATGGGTGTTAAACTCCAGAATCTGCATGTTATTCCCCATGAACATAATAGGTTTTATTTATTGCACCCGATTAATAACGTACTCTGGTATCGTTATTTATCAGGGGCGATAAATAACGCCTTCACTCGTAATTAGGCCCAGAGCATCTAGTTTAAACAGACGTAGTCTACGGAAGTAGATGGAATTTGGCAAGAATTTAGAATATGGGGTGGAAAGGGTATCTAACATAGCTAGGTAGTGTAAAAAGTCATAAGGCACAAAACACAACGTTGTGTGACCGGGAGAGGGCAGGAGTGCGCCATAGCTTTCAAGATGGCGTCCCCAGTCAGCTCCCCGCATAGTGTAGCAGGCGGCATTACTCCAGCCTGCAAGGAGCAGCTACTTATGCTGCTGCCTCCAGGTGGGAGCAATCTCATGATCTGTTTCACTGCCCACATCTGTGCGGGCAGGGAAACAGATCCAAAGCCTGCTCCTAGCCAGCGGGAGGACTTTCAAGGCTCCCGCTGGCTGAAAGCAGACTTTGGGTTTGCTCCCGCATGGCAAGTGATTCCAAAATGCTGCTGGCAGGTGGAAGCTTCTCTGCCTGTGCAGGTGAGGGCAGGGAAAGTATTATGTCACGGGTGTGGGCTCCACGGAACATAGCATGCAAGCCGGCCCTGGGAGATGGGATCCCAGGGGCCGTGAATGGCTCAGGGAGGGGAGCTGCACAGCCCTCATCCCTTTTCGGAAGTTTAGTTGCCTTGGGGCCTTTACATGCTTGGGGAGGGGAGGCCACAAGGTCCCCCACCTCTTAAAGAATACAGTGGGCCCTGGGGCCGAAAGCAGCCTAAGGAGGGGAGTGACCGCTGAGCCTGTAACAAGGCGAGGTCGCCCCCACGCACTGTTGCTTCTGCCGTCCAAGCCTCGCTGATTTTGCCGCCTTTTGCTCCTCGGACGACCCAGCCACCGCTGAGCCGCCCTCCTCCAGTCTCCGGTTCCCGCCGCTGCCTCCCTGCGGCCCCGCCCCTCTCCTGCCCATTCGCCGCCCCGCTCCCGCCACCCAGCTGCTCCTCCCTCCCGGCTCCCTACTTAAGGGGACCACGCAGAGGTGCAGGGAGTGACCGCTGAGCCTGTAACAAGGCGAGGTCGCCCCCATGCACTGCTGCTTCTGCCGTCCAAGCCTCGCTGATTTTGCCGCCTTTTGCTCCTCGGACAACCCAGCCACCGCTGAGCCACCCCCCTCCAGTCTCCGGTTCCCGCCGCTGCCTCCCTGCGGCCCCGCCCCCCTTTCTGCCCATTCGCCGCCCCGCTCCTGCCACCCAGTTGCTCCTCCCTCCCGGCTCCCTACTTATGACGCCCACGCGTACGCGCAGCGGACTCGCGCAGCGGGCGCGCCGATTGTGCGCCGAGGGCGCGCCAAAGGCAAGCCTGTCTGCGCCCGTCCACGCCTGGACCGCGCCCAGTGCCACCCCCCCTGGCCCCCGCAGATGCCAGCCCACCCGCAGGACCTACGACGCCGCCTCCCTCTACGAACTCAACACCGGCCGAGTCCCCAGCTGCCACCGAGCCACCCCTGGACGCACCCACGGACCCTTCACCTGCCAATCCTGCAAGTTCTCCTGCATCCGGCCCTGCACCGCACCCGCCAAGCCGACCCCCAGCAGCAACCACCTCAAGTGCATCCTGCTCAACACCCGCTCCGTCCACAGACACTCCGTGGAGCTCTGGAACCTCCTCGACTCGACATCTCCAGACGTCACTTTCCTCACGGAAACATGGATGAACGCCTCCTCAGCGCCCGACATCGCCATCGCCATCCCGGACGGATACAAGATCACCCGGAGGGACCGCGTCAACCAGACGGGAGGAGGCATCGCCATCGTCCACAAGAACACCATCCGCATCACGACCAACTCCGACGACACCCTCACAGCCGCCGAACACCTGCACTTCCAGATCCACACTGACCCCAAGACCACCCTCAGAGGCATCCTCATCTACAGACCCCCGGGACCACGCACACAATTTAGCGAAGACATCGCAGACTTCATCAGCCCGCACGCCCTCCCCTCCGCTGACTACATCCTCCTCGGGGACCTCAACTTCCACCTGGAGAACAACAACGACCGCAACACCACCACCCTGCTGGACAACCTCGCCAACCTCGGACTCAAGCAACTGGTGACCACCCCCACCCACTACGCCGGCCACACGCTTGACCCCGTCTTCTCCTCCAGTAAAGACATCTCCTTCAGCCACGCCACTGGACTCCACTGGACGGACCACAGCTGCCTCCACTTCAGCTTCAGCTTCAGAAAGACCACGCTCCACCACCACCAGCAACAGGTTCCCCGCAGAAGCTGGAACAAGATCACAGCCGACCAGCTCGCCGCATCCCTGAGCCAGAACCCTCCCGCCAGCTCAGCGAACCCCAACCAAGCCGCCAACAATCTCACGAGGTGGATCAGCAACTGCGCAGACGACCTCGCTCCACTGAGGACCCCTCCCAGCAGACCCGGCAGCAAGAAAGCATCCTGGTTCACCTACGAACTCAAGAGCTCCAAGAAGAACTGCCGAGCCCTCGAGAAGGCCTGGCGCAGAGACCCGACACCAGACAACATGACCACCCGCAAGCTCGAAAACACCACCAACTGATCCACGCCACCAAGAAGACCGCTTTCAAGGAACGACTAGACAACAACACCCACAACAGCAAGGAACTCTTCAACATCGTCAAAGAGCTCTCCAACCCCAGCGCCGGAAACAACGACATCACCCCTTCGCAAGACCTCTGCAACTCGCTCGCCTCGTTCTTCCACAGCAAGATCGCAGACATACACAACAGCTTCAGCACACAGCCGACGCACCCTACGACCGCACCAACGCCCCCCACCACCACCCTCCGCGCCTGGACCCTGATCAACACCGAAGACACCATCCGCACGATGAACTCCATCCACTCCGGATCACCAACCGACCCCTGCCCTCACCACGTCTTCAACAAGGCCGACTCCATCATCGCACCCCATCTACGGGACATCATCAACGCCTCCTTCGACACCGCAACCTTCCCAGAGAGCTGGAAGCACGCCAAACTCAGCGCCCTTCTGAAGAAACCATCAGCAGACCCCACCGACCTCAGAAACTACCGCCCCATCTTGCTCCTCCCGTTTCCTGCCAAAGTCATCGAGAAGACCGTCAACAGACAGCTGGCCGCCTTCCTCGAGACGAATGGATCCCTCGACCACTCGCAGTCCGGCTTCCGGGCCAACCACAGTACCGAGACCGCCCTCATCGCAGCCACCGACGACATCCGCACCCTGCTCGACAACGGGGAAACAACGGCCCTCATCCTCCTGGACCTCTCCGTGGCATTCGACACGGTCTGCCACCGCACCCTAGTGCAGCGCCTCAACAACATCGGAATCCAGGAGAAGGCACTGGAATGGATCATCTCCTTCCTCGCCGGAAGGACACAGAGAATACGCCTCCCCCCGTTCAGATCAGAAGCCACCGAAGTCATCTGCGGCGTACCACAGGGATCATCACTCAGCCCCACGCTGTTCAACATCTACATGAGCCCCCTCGCGGCCATCGCACACCAACACAACCTCAACATCATCTCCTACGCCGACCACACCCAGCTGATCCTCTCCCTCACCAACGACCCCGCCACCGCCAGAACCAACCTACACGAAGGGATGAAAGACGTAGCCGAGTGGATGATGAACAGCCACCTGAAACTGAACTCTGATAAGACGGAAATCCTCATCCTGGGATCGTCGCCCTCCGCCTGGGACGACTCCTGGTGGCCCCCTGCACTGGGCAGCGCACCCAAACCAACAGACCACGCACGCAACCTGGGCTTCATCCTGGACTCCTCCCTCTCCATGACCAGACAAGTCAACGCCGTCTCCTCGTCATGCTTCAACATCCTACGCATGCTACGCAAGATCTTCCGGTGGATCCCCACCGAAACCAGGAAGACGGTCACCCAGGCCCTCGTCACCAGCCGACTGGACTACGGCAACTCCCTCTACGCCGGAACCACTGCAAAACTCGAGAAAAGACTCCGGCGCATTCAGAACGCCTCAGCACGACTCATCCTGGACATCCCCCGACACAGCCACATCTCCGCACACCTGAGAAACCTGCACTGGCTCCCCGTCAACAAGAGAATCACGTTCCGACTCCTCACCCACGCACACAAAGCTCTCCACAACCAAGGCCCAAGATACCTCAACGACCGCCTGAACTTCTACACTCCCACCCGCCAGCTTCGATCGACCAGCCACGCCCTCGCCTCCGTCCCCTGCATCTGAAGAGCCACAACAGGAGGAAGATCCTTCTCCTACCTGGCCGCCAAGACGTGGAACTCCCTCCCCACCCACCTCCGCCTCACCCAAGACCACCTCGCCTTCAGGAAGCAACTCAAGACCTGGCTGTTCGAGCAGTAGCGGACCCCCCCTCCCCAAGCGCCTTGAGAACCTCCGGGTGAGTAGCGCGCTACACAAATGCCTTGATTGATTGACGTGCGTCCTCCTTCCCAGAAACATTACTGTAGGCCCCTGGGGATGAGATTGCGATGAGACAAAATTGGCCTGTGGAGGGAGCCACGAGCCCACCTCCCTTATGAAATGCAGCTTTGGGGGTGCGCCCCCTCCTCTTAAGTAAACACAGTGGACCAGGCTACCATTTAGTGTTTTTGTTTTCCTAATCCAGAGGGAGTCCCGCGGGATCACAGCAGAAACTTATGATTTTGTTTTTATTTTGGCACCAGGGGGTGTCCCTCTGGGTCCCTCCATGGGGCCTAGGAGGGCAGGGTATCCCCACCATGCTCCTTTTTTCAACTTACTACTTCAGGACAGGGGACTAAGGGCCTGATTACGAATTTGGTAGAATATGACTGCCGTTGGTTTTTCGGCAGTCTTCCCGCCTGCTGCCATGGCAGTCCAACCACCCAATTGCAATCCTGGCGGGAACTCGGCTACAAGAATGCCGCTGCCACGGAGACTCTTGCTTCCCTATCAATGGCAGGAGAGCCAGAGGCGGGTCTTGGAGAGCGTCCTGCCAAGCTTCCCGCCGAGCCATTCATGGTGGGGACACAACCATGCGTAACTCAGTGGAACAGTAGAAAAATAGGTGAAAACACACCTTTTTGTGGGTCCCACTTTGGAATCCGTGTTGGATGCCATTGTTCAGGTCCTTCCTCTGCTGTTGCCACCTGACCGTGACGCTCTGCAACCCCATTGTCACTGTAATCGTAGGTATGCTTCACCTTCACTTCTCCTATGTAGTGCCCGGTAACAGTTCTTGATATTTAGCATGCAACAAAACATACAGTACACAAAACCTAAGTATGCATTACGAGACATACACTACATATATATGTGTTCTGTGACATTCACACATAGCGGCTTATTTACAAGCCTCTTGCGTCACTTTTGCATCATTTTTAACATGGGAAAAGGGATGTACGGGTGGTGCATGGGGCTTGTAAATCTGCCCCATAGTATTTACCTATCTTTAGAGCTGGAAAACGTCACACCTTCAGGACTCTGCCGCCAAGAGACCACCAGTCCTTTGGGTACATCTAAATCGGCTGGATGGTATGCCGCGTATCTGACAGCAGCAGAGTACTCCAGCCACAACATCGTAATACGGCAGGCAGAAGACTGCAGACACTACGGTCTTCTAGGGACCGTTGCGGCGGTCTGGCGGTAAGACCGCCAAACTAGTAATCAGGCCCTAAGTCCCGAGTCCTGTAATGGCTGCCAGCAACATTTTTCTGATGTTGCTGACAGCCAATCAGATTGCTCGCTCCCACAGGAGTCTATTGGCCCAAGGGGAAAAAAGCTCCCTGGTCCAGTCATAATGCTCCATTTTCAAATTGGCACTCCAGCGACAATCTTGCAAGCCTCTCGCAGAAGCAACCGTCCAGATATATAATTATTTCTAAACCTTAATTTCTCAAAAACTACTGAAAGGATTTACACCAAATCAAAAAAAGTACAATCCGCAGACAAAGAACCAGCTTCCTGCCAAATTCGGTGTAATTCCCTTTCAGCATTTTTTGCGATTGCCCTTTTTAAAGAAGTCTATGGAAAATGAATGGGGAATTTGCATTTTGGGAGCAGCCTTTTTTTCAGCTTCTGCTTGATGAATCGCCTAGAAACATTCCATGCACAAACTAGTTAAAATGAAGTACCTTTTTGGGAAGTTTGGTGGGGATTTATCAAATGGGGAGAAAGTTATTAGTAATTTAAAAAACGATTTTCCTATGTAACAGCTGACCTAACTATAACATGTATCTTACCTTGTATTAGGAGCCAAGCCCTGATTTAATGAATTATTAAATCTGGAGTTAATGCAAAAAGGCAGACGCTACCTCAGAACATTTTGTCCATGCTGGTACCTCTTTGCATTATGAAGCACACATAGAAAGAGGAATATGCCGCTAAAGTTTTTTTGGATACAGGGAGATATGCCTAGCTGTTCAGTCAGCTCACTATAGTCTTCTTGGGGGGGACACAGTGGGAAGGGATGATGGTTGGAGGTCTTTACATGTGGGGTTTCTGGGTGCACATTTAGATTTACCCACTATGTCTCTGAAGTTTGCCCTGTTACTGATGGTGCCTGTTCGTCTCTGACTGCTGCAGTAGTCCAGGTGGTCAGATCATGCTAGAAGTGGGGGAAGGACTGAATCTCCTGCTCCTGTCTCATGAATGGCCTTATCGGTATCGCTTATGATGGGAATTTAGGGAGTGGTGTTCGGACACTTGAACCTCCTATGTGAAAAGGCCCCTCCCACAGGCTTCGGCTTGCATCGTCTCTCCTGGTGCATTCTTTCAAAGGACGAGCTAGCCCTCGGCAGGTATTGGTGCATAGAGCAGGAGCTTCTCTCCATTACTCAGTGGGCAATGTAATGCCATCTATGAATCAGGCTGTTTGTGTTGATGTCTTCACCTATTCTAGCCATGGTTGTGATGATTCTAAAACTACAGTGTTGCAGTCCATTCTGGTGCCCCGCCTACCTTGCGTTTCTCCTACAGGAGGGACTACAGTTCCATCAAGGGATCATGCATAAACACCAACTCTGACTTGCAGAATTGCTATTTCTTTTGGATGCATGGACAGAACAAAGCAAAGACTTTGCATGCCTCCTCCCAGTCAGCACATTCGAGGCTGTAGTCCAGTACTAGGCACACCCAAAGCGCACCAGATGCCCCTTAATCTGGGTTTCATCCGATAGCCAACACCAGTACCCAATTAACAATATCATCACACACCATCACTGCAGAAACACCTATAAATGGTCATCCTCTGGCAACACATAGTAGGGCCTTTACAACCTCATGCACATAATATGACACAAAAGCCAAAAGGTTTGCAGAGTGCTGTGAAGCCAACAGCACAGTGCAAAACCAAACCCACAAACACACAAAGAGTATACCCTGATATATAACCGGCATGTATATAGCAAACCTCCTTGAGTAGTTAATGACATCATAATTAAATTAAAGACTTTACTCCAGGGAGAAACGAACAACCAGCCAATGAAACCTGGAAAAAATAAGTAAAAGTTCTTAGCAACACCAATCTATACTGTACACACAACACATTATGAAGCTCTCCACTCAGGGTACCTGCACACAAACAAACATACTTCTAAACTAAGCGTTGAACAAAGTCTCTGCTGACCACACGCAACCAGCAAACACCATAGTCTGATGGCTGTGCCAAGTTAACATGAAATGGCTCACATTGAGAATGTGCTTCAATACCACTACATTGGTGGTGGGCGCTATACCAGTGCTGCAGGGCTCTTATAATCAATTATCAATATGCTGTGTTATGGAACTCCCCAGTATGGTGTCCCCCCACGGCCCGTTGAAAGTTTCTGCATCAAATTCTGCTGAACAGCGATAAGGTAATGAACTATAAGGAAACACTCCTCTAGATAAGTGACCACACAATGTCGAAACTTGAAAATGTTTGCAAATAACATGTTACAATGCACAGAAGCTGCAGTTAATACACCCACCCTCCCAACAATACACTACAAGACAACGCTATCCTGGGGTGACCGCACCCCTCAGTCTAAGAGAACCTGTGTGGGTGTCCAGTACTGGTGTGGAAGGATTGTTGCTGGTCATTATATATTTGCATGTGTCTAACAGTACTATTACAGAAGTTGTGCTGAGAGCCAGGACCGAGCCATCTTTGGAAATGTACTGTACTGGCCCAGTCCTGAAATAAGGTAAGCTGGCAGAGTAAAGAATGGCAGTGCCAGGGCACCTAAGACACTGAAGACATATAGTCGATTGACATATGCGACCATCAGGCTGCAGGCACATCCTTCCTCACCATGTAACCCGCACACACTGCACAAATAACCCTCTCAAAAAGACAAAACAAAAGCTGGGTGTAAGGGAAGGAGCCGACAGCCGTGGCTCTGCTTCGGTGACAGAAATACGATCTGAATCTAAATAACTAAGAGAAAGTGTCTCAGAGGAGTGATGGGGTTAAAAAGAGTGTGCTATACCAGCAACCTGACCAAAGCAACCAACCAATGGGAGATCCATCTGACATGTTCCCTGGTCATTGCTCATCAGTGCAGCCCTGTGAAAACCTGCGGTCACTCTTTGGATGTAAATAACGCAGATCTGACTAAGGACAAAATGCACCCCGTAAAATGGACGCCATTCTCTTAGCCCACATGTGGTTCTCTTGTTTCCACGTTTAAATCTTGGGGGACACAGGAGGTTAGGAAGTGAGCAGACAAGAACAAGCAGAAGTGTTGCCATGGACTGGATCCAATCAGAACAGGGGTACGCGTCAGTGTTAAGATGACAAGGTCCAGTAAAAGGTAAATCCAAATGTTTATTTAGTATACATATGGAGAGAGACACAGCACGTCTTAATGCAAGGAAATCCAAAAGCAACTGCCCGCCTGGAACATGGAATCACAGTTGTACAACGCAGGTACAGCGTTCCATGTTCCAGTCAGGAAAACAACATGAAAGTAAACAAAGTAGAATGTAACACATCCCACCCCTATAAAAATAAATATAATTAAGTCAAATACCTTAGAGGTATTTTCTTTTGACGAATATTACTCGTAACTCTAGATGCTATCGAGCGTGTAGAATGAGAAAAGGCTGTCTAAAGGTTGCGTCCTGTTTATCTGTCCAAATAAACTCAGAAGATTTCCTCATCAACTCTCTGAGAGGTTCCATTTTGGTGGCAAAGTTCTGTATGAATTTACTATAGTATTCGCATAGACCTGCAAAGGAGAGAAGTTTTTCCTTATTGTTAGGAGCTGGTGCATTAATGATGGCATCCACCAAAGCTTTCTTTGGTACTACACCCTCCCCAGAGAGTGTATGACCTAGGTACTCTACAGATTTACAAAAAAAATTACATTTGTTAGCTTTGAGTGTTAAACCATATTCACCCAATCTGGAACAAACATCTTTAAGATGACTATAGTGTTCTTCCTCATTTTTAGAAAATATCAAAATGTCATCTTGGAAACACTTAACGAAAGTAGATAGATCTTTGAAAATGTGATACACAGCCCTTTGAAAAACAGATGCGGCCGAAGCTAGGCCAAAAGGGACATTTATAAGGAACAAGGAGACCCTAGGAGTCAGAAGGGACCAAGGGTGTAAACATTATTATAAAGGAACAGTGGTCCCATTCAATTCGAGTAAATTAAAGTGCCACAATTAGTTCAATGAAAAATTGGGTTTTATGTTTAAAGACAATGCAAAGAATAACTAAAAAATTACTGTAAATAGTGAGAAAAGTAAAACAGTGAGTGAGTTGGTGGCAGGGTAATAGGAAATCAGCCGATTTCCGGTACCCAGGCAAGTGATTTTAAAAGGTGACTTTTTGTGCTCAAGGGTAATTGTTATCAAAAAGTCAATAAAACATTTCATACTCCGACATTTCAATCTGGTAATACATTGGAGTTTAGAAATGATTGTCGACGACGTTTCGATCCCGTAACAAGTAGTGGGATCTCTTCAGGACAAGGAATAGATAATGAATTGCCTGGGAGAGAGCAGTGAGAGGATGACCCAATAAAATAGTAACTGTTGCGCAGCCGCGCCAGCTTAAACTAGACGATCCTAGTGTTGTAGTTCGGAATGCGGTGTAGGCGAGAATTAGAGCCAGAGATAGAAGATGAAGCGCCCCGTCAGAAACTGTCACAACCGAGGCTCGATGGATATAACAATTCCGTGTGGGCAGATAGGTGAGCCAGGGGAGCGGCAAGGAATAAGGTGGGATCGGTCCAAAATAGGCGAATCAGGTCTGAGTAGAACCGATAGGAATTCCGAGGCAGCCCGGTCGGGCTTGTCGATGGGTTCGGAAACCTACATTCGTGGGGCGGTAGTCCGGGAATCGAGCGAAGGAAATTGTAATTGAGCTACGATGCAAGCCGCATATACCACGAGGACCTGGGGAACTTGCGAGGATCAGGCTAAGCGTCAGGGTACGGGCTGTGTGACGGGGCGCTTCATCTTCTATCTCTGGCTCTAATTCTCGCCTACACCGCATTCCGAACTACAACACTAGGATCGTCTAGTTTAAGCTGGCGCGGCTGCGCAACAGTTACTATTTTATTGGGTCATCCTCTCACTGCTCTCTCCCAGGCAATTCATTATCTATTCCTTGTCCTGAAGAGATCCCACTACTTGTTACGGGATCGAAACGTCGTCGACAATCATTTCTAAACTCCAATGTATTACCAGATTGAAATGTCGGAGTATGAAATGTTTTATTGACTTTTTGATAACAATTACCCTTGAGCACAAAAAGTCACCTTTTAAAATCACTTGCCTGGGTACCGGAAATCGGCTGATTTCCTATTACCCTGCCACCAACTCACTCACTGTTTTACTTTTCTCACTATTTACAGTAATTTTTTAGTTATTCTTTGCATTGTCTTTAAACATAAAACCCAATTTTTCATTGAACTAATTGTGGCACTTTAATTTACTCGAATTGAATGGGACCACTGTTCCTTTATAATGAAGCTAGGCCAAAAGGCATTCTTTTAAACTGGAAAAGACCATGGGGTGTTATGAAAGCAGTGTAGTGTTTCAAATCATCTGTAAATTCAATCTGATGATAAGCTGAACGAAGATCAAGGGTGGAAAATATACACGCACCATCTAGCATACATAACATTTCATTAATGTTAGGGAGAGGGTGACAATCAATAACTAAATAATTGTTCAATGCTCTTAAGTCAACACATAACCTAATACTTTTATCAGGTTTAAGAGCTAAGACAATGGGAGAAACCCACTCCGAAGACTCAATCTCCTCAATGATGTCATCCTTAACCATGGTATCTAACATGTCTCTTAATTCTGTTCTAATACTAATAGGAACACCTCTTAACTTTTGTCTTACAGGAACTGAACCAACTTTGACTTTGATTCTGTGGCTGAAGCCTCTAAGTTTCCCCAAAGTGTCAGAAAATACACGAGGAAATAAGTCTGTGAACTTTGTAATAGACGGGGATAAAGTGAGTACCGAAACTGGATCTTTATCTCTGGGATGCAAGAGAATACCTAACTTGGCTTGATCCCGCCAGCCTAGCACATTAACACCCTTGAATGCCACATATAATTTGATAAAGGCAGAGTTACCTTCAAACTCAATAGGTACTTCTTTGAAACCTATAAAATTAATTTTAGAACCATTAAAATTAAAAGCAATAATATCAGGTTCACATAGTAAATTGACATCAACTAATTCCCCCAAGCATTGAGAACAATACTCTTTGGTAATGATAGTCCAAGGAGATCCAGAGTCTGCCATGAGTTCCAATTCTTTTCCCAAAATGTGTACAATACATTTAGGAGAACACATTTTCTCGACATCTGATATGTTAAATGAATCCTGAATAGAAACAACGACTCCAGACTCTACATCCCCAACCGAGTGATCATTAGAAGAAACATCACATGCCACATAAGAAACTTTTCCTCTACCCACATTGGGAGGAGATGAATAGAATTTTTTAGACTCAGATTTAGCTTTAGACATGTTTTTACACCTTTTCGAAAAATTCCCTGAACGTCCACATTTATTACAGTCTTTGCCTATAGCCGGACATTGTGGAAATGAAGCTATGTGGTCAGGATTGCCGCACCTGTAACAATAAAACTGTTTGGGTTTATTATCTCCTTTATAGCTGAAAAACCCTTTGAAGTACTAGGGTTAACAACATTAACCTCATTAGAAGCGGTAGGTTTAGTATCTTTGTCAAGAGACTTGATCCATTTGTCAGACTGTTCTAAGGCTTTTGCTGTACTAATTGCCGTTTCCAAAGTAGGATCACCTAAAATCCATAGCTGTTCTTCAACTTTTTTACTCTTAACGTGCACAATGATTTGATCCCTAATCATTTCGTCAGTTATCAAACCAAAGTTGCAATGTAGAGATAAAGCACGTAGACCGGTGAGAAATTCATCAAAACTTTCATTTTCATCTTGAGCCCTAGTATAAAATTTAAACCTATTGAGTGCTACACTAGTTGTAGGTTTAAATCTACCTTCTATACACAAAATTGCTTCGTCATATACATTGTAATCTCCACCAGACCTGACAGGAGGAAGAGTTCTGAACACTAGCTGTCCTTCAGAACCTAGAGAGTGGAGAAACATTTTTTTCTTGCTTTCAGCTGACATCAATGGCTTTCAGAAAAGTGAAAAACTCCTCCTTCCATCTTGTCTAAGGGATTGGTGGTTCACCCTTTGTTTGTAGAAATTTAGAAGGTGGGTCAAATTGCATGTTTACAATGAAGTAAAAAAAATAATTTTTTTTTATACTGAAAAAAACTTGAATAGGAATAAATACACTACAAATAATAAAGTACCATGCAATGTTGAAATGGACTTGGAGGGTAAATAATCCAAAACTAGTTACTTCAGCTAGATGTGCACAGTGTACAGATATCAAATATATGCACTAACACTAAATAGGACTTGAACACCAAATAAAGGGGAGTACTAGATGGTAAACATGGGTTAATAATAAGTTGCAAGATTTGTAAGTCCCAGTACTCTTCTTTGTAGAAAGCAGCTGAAGAAGATATTAAGTATTTTCGAACCCTGCACAACACTAGTGTATTAGATGGTAAATAGAAGTGAGTAATTAGCTGCAGAGAATTTGTGAGTCACAGTACTTTCCTTTGTAAAATGCAGCTGAGAAATATTAAGAATCATGAATTTTACCTTGTGGAGAGTTACCTAAAATGCACTATGGTTAAATGCAGGTTATGGAGTTTGAAAACAAGTCAACTGCTTGTTGAAGCGGTACACAAATGTGCCGCTTTGTTGAGGCGAGAACAGCGTGGGAATATAATCTCTGTTACGCACCGTTGAAGTTTCCAGCAAATAAACTTAAGCAATATGGCCGCCGGCGTGACGCGCAACCAATCAGAGCGTGTGTTTGAATGTCTTGAGATTTTGCGCGTAGATCGGAATTAAGCTCGTATCTAGGCAAAAAAGGCTCGAGCGCAAGTCCGGATCGCAAAGTACGAAAAAGGTTAAAATAGATAACCTGTGACGGAAGGAATGGAGATCATCCGGATTTTCTCTGAAATCGACAGCTTGAAGTGCGCAACACGGAGGGCGCCGTCACCGGTTCTGGAATTGAAGGAGTGAAGGCAGGTCCGGCGAAGGCAGGTCCGGACGAAGATATCACCGCACCTGTGTCTCACTTGAATCGTAGCAGGTGATTTCTTCGGTAACTCGTCGCCAATTTGTTAAGATGACAAGGTCCAGTAAAAGGTAAATCCAAATGTTTATTTAGTATACATATGGAGAGAGACACAGCACGTCTTAATGCAAGGAAATCCAAAAGCAACTGCCCGCCTGGAACATGGAATCACAGTTGTACAACGCAGGTACAGCGTTCCATGTTCCAGTCAGGAAAACAACATGAAAGTAAACAAAGTAGAATGTAACAGTCAGCCATAAGGATGGGTCTCATTCTGCCTTCTTCGGCGCTCGCATCTGCTCTTCAACACATACAATGTGCTGGTGGCCTATGTACTCCGACACCTATGACTCTAGCAGCACATCACCCCTGCCACCCCCACTCATAGGGGACCTGTTGCCCATCACCCCTGCCACCCCCACCCATAGGGGACATGTTGCCGACCTGTTGCACATCACACCTGCCACCCCGACCCATAGGGGACCTGTTGCCCATCACCCCTGCCACCCCCACTCATACGGCTTATATTGCCCAGCACTACTGCCACACCCACTCATAGGGCTTATGTTGCCCATCACCCCTGCCACCCCCACTCATAGGGGACCGGTTGCCCATCAGCCCTGCCACCCCGAATTATAGGGGACCTGTTGCCCATCACCCCTGCCACCCCCACTCATAGGGGACCTGTTGCCCAGGACTACTGCCACCCCCACTCAAAGGGGACCTGTTGCCCATCACTACTGCCACCCCCACTCATAGGGCTTATGTTGCCCATCACCCCTGACACCCCCACTCATAGGGGACCTGTTGCCCATCACCCCTGACACCCACTACCCATAGGGGACGTGTTGCCCATCACCCCTGCCACCCCCACTCATAGGGCTTATGTTGCACATCACCCCTGCCACCCCCACTCATAGGGCTTATGTTGCCCAGCACTACTGCCACCCCCGCCCATAGGGGACCTGTTGCCCATCACCCCTGCCACCGCCACTCATAGGGGACCTGTTGCCCAGCACTACTGCCACCCCCACTCATAGGGGACCTGTTGCCAAGCACTACTGCCACACCCACTCATTGGGCTTATGTTGCCCATCACCCTTGCCACCCCCAACCTTAGGGGACCTGTTGCCCATCACCCCTGTCACCCCCACTCATAGGGGACCTGTTGCCCATCACCCCTGCCACCCCCACCCATAGGGGACCTGTTGCCCATCACCCCTGCCACCCCCACTCATAGGGCTTATGATGCCCAGCACTACTGCCATCCCCACCCATAGGGGACCTGTTGCCCATCACCCCTGCCACCGCCGCTCATAGGGGACCTGTTGCCCAGCACTACTGCCCCCCCACCCATAAGGCTCATGTTGACCATCACTACTGCCACCCCCACTCATAGGGGACCTGCTGCCCATCATCCCTGCCACCCCCACCCACAGGATGGGTGATGCACCACACAACCATTATACTCCAACATTAGGTATGTCAGCAAAATACTTCCCCCCTAACATCATGACAACAGTGTGTAGTCTGTGACAAATGCCCACAACAGTGATTATGACTTCGAACATACAATGTAACTACCAGCACATGTGTGACCAAAAAATGAGTGTGGACTACACAAGGCAAGCATCACTATAGCACTGTGTCAATGTATAAATAACACCCCCTCACTGTGTAGAACAAAAGTTAAGTGTGGGGTTCCAACCTGCAGCAAATGTCGAGCATTGTGGTGATGGGGTCTAAACCCCCCCTCATCAAAGTGACCAAAAGGTAAGTGTCATCATGGTCAAAGCTGCAAATGCCAAACAGCATGTATGCTTTCCGGTCCCAACACATTAAACACTTTTGGGGCAAACTAGTGGTTGTGTCCTATACCCACAGAATTGTGGTGAGGCTAACAGTGCTGTGAAACAAAACATACTCTAAGCCATGTGCAGACAAGCACCACAAATGGGAGCTGACAATGCATACAGTGTACAATGACACAAAAGCAGAAGTGACCATCACATAGCATACACACATCTCGAAAATAGACACACTAATCAAAACAACCTGTGTAGGCTGTAGGTGTCAGGTCACAAACTCCCATTCCATGCCAGCAATGGCACCTAACAACCAGGATGAATGTGCAGAATGATGTGAAATGACTCACAGGGACAGCAATACCAATGCACTGATGCAGATGCACAAACCCAAACAGGCAACCTCACACAGCACATCTGACACAACATGTGTGTGTGTGTGTGTCTCAGTATCCCCAGGCAACTACACAACACATGAGGGGGGCTGAACCACAGTGACACAAATGTGGACACAGTGCCATACAAAAGTAAACCATCATTGGGACCCCCTTAGTGGGCAATCAGGCATTGTGAGATGAGAGGGAGCACAACAGAGACATGTGACAGCTGGAATGAACAGCAACTAACACAGCAAGAGACTGACACAAAACAGCACTACCCCCAGGGATCAGACATTGGGGTGACACAAGCATGCATGACACCTCCACTGTGATGACAAAGGTAGATGTCATACAAACTGTGAAAACCAGACATGTGTCCTGTACCACAAACGTACATCACATCTACACAAACACAAATCACTCAGCATGGCCCGTCATCCATGGACAAACGGGAGCTAGGGGCCCATCCATGCAAACATTGACATCAGTTCAACCTCAACACCACACACCCTGAACTGCAACAATGTGCATCTGTGAAGCCCACATGGAATGATGACATTGCACATGCACCCCTGACAAACACAGGAATGTTGGCAGGAACTAAGGTGCACAGACTCATCACACAAGGACAGTCTACAACCCTGGTGAATGACAGACATACTGCACAGTATGCGGTACCTGGCCATGATGTCAAAGCTCACGTAACCTTCAGAATAACTCCCACAGTCCCAAGACAATGCAGAAGCCAAGGAGAACCACAAGGCACAAATGCAAACATTGCAGCCCTGAACCGGACAAGTGGGAGCAGTCACACACTCACACATGTCTCAATCACTGAAAGGTATCATCTAGGGACAACTACATGATATTGTGAACTAACAAGTGCCTTGGGGACCCCTGACTGTGTCCCATCTGCGTCTGACAACATCATCACAACTCAGAACTGACAAATCCCAATGATGAGACACCAATTAACAGTAGTGTGTCATACACCCACACATCTGGTAGCCCATGGCAAAGTTGTGGGATGAACACAGTACCACTCAGCAAGCATAAACAACAGGAACATATCAAGGGAACACTGCCTGTGTATGAAAAGGGATGTGGACACACACACACATATTCGCACAACACACACCATGGGCCCAGGCTATGTCACGGAACAACACACTTACTTGAGGGGACCCAACTCCTGTGGAAGCCCAGCTGTGCCAAACATATTCACAGCACGTCTCACTCATGTCAGCAGAACACTTGATCAGTTAGCCATCAGTTACCACACAATGAAGGCTCTGGTCACAACAGCCTGGGTACGTGAGTCTCCCCAAGTCATCCGCACATACTCAACACATATGTACAGCAAGTTGCACAGAGGACCCAGTTGCACCTATACCAATGATGCCCACACCTGTAAGTCCAGTGGTGATGCGCACAAAGTCAGGGAAATAGACAAATTGGACAATGGGTAGCACATCATATGTGAAAGCCACAGATGTGACCATGCAAATGAAATGTTCACAGAGATGTCCACAAATTGTTGATCATGACAAACCCAGTTAGCTGCAAAGGATGACATGGATACTGACCAGAATAGGATACATATCTCATGGACCACATGGAGTACCTCACATCAACACCTCAGTATTCAACATTGGAAACTAAGCATTACAGGTGCAAGTGCATGCTAAACATCATCAACCTAATGTACAGCTAACTCAAGTTCACAAGGATAAAGAAAAAATCTTTATTCAACATATGAAAATGTAAACGTCTGTTCAAACAAAAGGCCAATGGCCAGCCCATTATCAAATGACAAGGAGTGAACTTGAGTGACAACTGTCACACGTTGCTTGCCTGAACTGCTGAGGACAGGGGACATCCCCTCGGAGGGTCATACATGGGGGCAGGCCAGGCACCGCAGGGACAGGATCAGGGCGCAGCAGAAGGAGGCAGTGAAGGGGTGGTGGATGCAGGAGAGTCACTGGCAACTGCAGTGGATCTGACTGAAGTGGTGGGTGCAGTCACAACTGTGGGGCACAAGTCAGATGGGGTGGGTGCCGACACAACTTCAGTGGGCAGGTCAGTTAGAGTGGATTGGGTCCGCACTGTAGTGCCCAAGTCAGACGGGGTGGTTGTGGACTCCACTGCAGTGCCTAAATCCATGTGAGCGGAATGGGGTGCAGGTGAGGTCGGCAGGACAGAGGGGGGGACATGGTCCCCACATCAGTGGCATTAACCGTCTGACCGGGTGTGGAGGAGCAAGTGGTGGGGGGAGGGCCTCAGCATTTTGGGGATGGTGTATCTGTGGGTGGGGGAACCCGGGTCAGGGTGAGGCGGGGGAACCTCTGGAGTGGTGGCCTGGGGGATGGAGGACAGAGACTTCATCTTGGAGCTGCGTGGCGGCGGTGGGGTCTTGCTCTTCCGGCTCCGGGGGGACTTGCGGGTGGGGGCCTCAGTCTGAATGCACCTGGGGGAGGGTGTCCGGGTGTGAGGGGCACTCCCCTCTGTGTGTGGGGACTTCCTCTTCCCCTTGTTATCTGGA
This sequence comes from Triturus cristatus, assembly GCF_964204655.1. Lineage (NCBI taxonomy): Eukaryota > Metazoa > Chordata > Amphibia > Caudata > Salamandridae > Triturus > Triturus cristatus. The sequence continues at coordinate 1,056,769,734 of NC_140588.1, forward strand.
TCTGCTGGGTCAGTGGGGAAGAGGCCAAGGTCACAGAGGAAGAGCTTCTGTGGAGATGGGGTTGCAGGTGAGGCAAGGGAAGGGGGCTGGGAGGGAGAGGTTTCAGAGGACTGCGGAGTGGTTGTGGATGACTGTGTGTGTGTCTGCAAACCATCCCCTGTGAGTGTGGTATCAGTCCCCTGAGCTTGCTTGTGTGCACGTCTAGCCCTTGATTGGGTGTTTGTGTGCTGCCCGTGTCTGTGGCTTTGTGAGAATGTGCAGGTGTGTGTGTGCTTGGGACACGTAGGCTGCTAGGAATCGTGGGTGGTGCAGGGGTAGGAGGGGTGCGGGACTGTTGGAGGAGGGACACTGCTGTCGTCAGGGAGGAGGCCACAGACCGATTGGTCCTCTGTAGGGCAGACATTCCCGATGAAATGCCCTCCATGAACGACACCAGTTGCATCAACAGACTGGTGTGTGCATGGAGGACACTCAGCATCGATGTCTGCCCTACATGGATCTGTCTAAGTAAGTCCACAGACTCTTCACTCAGGGCAGCAGGGGACACAGGGGCAGGGGGTGAGGTGCCTGGCACAAAGGAGGAGACATGCTCCCGAACACGAGAGCCTCCACGGACCTCTGGGATGGGAGCCAATGGGAGGGTGGTGATGGTGGTGATGGGGACGGTGGCGGGGACAGCCTCACTAGCTGGGGTTTGGTGGCTGCAGACACCCGCCTCCACAAGGAAGTGATCCTCAGAGCTGCTGTGGCCCTCAGCTGGGGTGGATGGTAATGACGACTCCTCGGTGTGGCTCCACTCGCCCTCCGTGCCACTGGGTCCCTGTCAGGCTCTGTGGCTCCTCCTGGTCCGTGGAGGTGTCCCCTCCTGTGGCCGTGGATGTATCTGGATAGGAATAGGAAGAAAAAGAACAACATCAGTCACCTGCACTGACTGCACACACCACAGTGAGTACATCACATCACTAGGCAACTCTGTTTAGAATAAGCCAATAGTCATTCTCAACATCAACCATGGCACACATATCCCTCCTTGACTTGCACCCATATGTCTGTTGCATGTTGGATGCTAATACCCCAATGTCCCGACACGCACTACCCACACATTTGTTGGACATGCAAGTGAACATGTAGGAGTATGTCACTATACACACAGCACACCTCTTGCCACTGACTAAGTACAGGTGTCCGGATGAAGGGATGAGCAGAGACTCATTTCACATGCTTGTGATGCATGCCAGCAACACACACTATGATGTTCTCATGTCCTGATAGTCAGTGCCACAATGGGGTGCATGGTGCACACTTGAACACAATGCAGGATCACTCATAGCAAGTTAAATGCCATGGCACTGGCATGCCTGGAAAGTCAGTCAACACTGTCTCCTGTCACAGGGGCAGGGCATCCAGACAACAACAGTATGCACTGTGTCACAATCATAGCTCAGGGGTAAAGAAAACTCTGGAGATGACAAGTGCACTTGCCTATCCCCTGCAAACAACATATCCAGGACCCAGAAGACCCCACATCATGCAAATCAGACATGAGGCTCTGCAAACACAACTCCCTGTACATTAGCACATCACAGTCTGCCGTGCATGTAACCCAGCTGCTTGAAGTACACAGTTGCATACACCATTGTGCGCTGTCAGATGATCACACACCTATATGTCACACAGGTCTTGTCTCTCACAGTCACATCTCAGATGTCCTGCTGACACTCAAAATCATGGACACCCCAGTTGTACGTAACAGGAAGCCACACCATAATGACACAGAGGCAGACACCTGAAGGCACATGTCACTAAGCACAACCTGTAAGTTGATACACAGGAGTGGGATTACAGAGTGTTTCTAAATGCCCTTGAGGAGGCATGACTGCCCAGGTCTACGTGAAACAGTGTTTGGCCCTGGACAGTAGTCATGTGGCTAAGCAAGTGTGACATACTTTATATACATACACCTGAGGCCCACAAATTGGAGTCCCCTGCTGCATGGGTTTGTTTGAAATAACCCAGCCACATGTGGCGAGTCAGACCAGCAACCGGAACACATACCAAGGGCACACACAGATCAAATGTCAGATCCCAGGCATTGGGTAAACAATTGACCCACCCATTGAACACACAACAGAGTCACGGGAACAGATGCTGTCTGGAAGCTGAAGCATAGCTGCCTGCAGGGACTCAGTGCCCTAGTGACACAAGCAACAGACTGTAGGGGCCACACCTGTGGAACAGATGAGGAGGGTGTATCACACAATTGATGGACCTGAGTATTGGACTACAAGAGCTACGTAATGTGGAAGGGTGACCAGGCCAAAAGACTGCAATTAGCATGTCAGACATAGTACACAGATTTGGACTTACCCCCTCCTTGCTGCTGTCTGGCCTTCAGCTGCCTATCCAGGTCCGGGAAGACCACCGCCAGGATCCGGAGCATGTGGGGGGTCAGGGTCCGGTGTTCGCCCCTCCTGCGAGGAGGTGACAGCTTCAGCTGGACTCTTGCTATCCTCCGGTTCCAGCCCCGAAGGTACTGCCACCTCTTCTGGCAGTTGCGGATCCGGCGCTTGTAGACCCCCATCGAACGAACTGCCCGGGCGATGGTCAGTCATATCTCCTGCTTCTGGTGGGCATCAACCTGTGAGGATGATAAAGTTAAAAGCACATTAACACACATGCCCCATATTTGTGCTGCACACATTTGGATATACATGTCATCATCACAAAGGAAAATGAGTTACACAGGTAGTGCAACCATGGAAAAGGAAAAATAACCTGCATGTCTAACATGTTAACAATGCCTGAGAAGTTTAAGCTTGTACACATGCACTTTAGCAGCAGAACACCTGTTCATTACATGTACCTACACACTTCGGGGGATGAAAGTACACACTGCTAGTCAGACAACATGCATAATTAGGAAGGCAGTGGACTGCACACTCACCTGCTCCCCTGGTTTCCCATACAGCTTGCTGTGCTGTGGAAGGAGCCTGTCCAGCAGGGCCTGGTTCTCCTCCTCAGTGAAGGTTGGGGCCCTCTCCAGAGTACGTGCCATAGCAGGAGCCAGAGGATGCAGAGACAGCAGCAACGGTAGCAGGGATGTTGTCCAGTAGCATGTAGTGCAGGCAAGTGAGCTCCCTGGGGGCCATCCAGCCTTATATCTGTGCTGCAGAGGCAGACTCTGTGCCATGTGTCCCCAGTGATAGGTCCAACACGGTTGCATTCTATGAATCTGGCCAATCCATGGAAATGTACGACTCGTACACGTCTTGTGCATCGTTCAAATCTTCACCTTCATAAAACCCTAGGAATTGCAACATTGTTGAGGCATCCAACTGAATTTCCAGCGCACAACTCGTACAAGTTTTGAATCCGCATCCGTCTCTATGACAGTCCAGAGCCAATGGGTGCGCCCGGCTCGGTCAACTGACTGTACAAAGCGTATTTTGAAAATACACATGCACCCGTCTCCATACGATTCAATGGCCAAGGCGTACGCCTGTCTCGGACTATGCCTGCCCGACGTGCATGCATGATAGTTAGCCGCGTCGGACCTCATTGCAGTCAATGGCAAAGCGTACGCACGGCTCGGTCATGAACCGTGCAATGCGTACACATTGTCACCTGCGTCGGACCTCATTGCAGTCAATGGCAAAGCGTACACACGGCTCGGTCATGAACCGTGCAATGTGTATGCATTGTCACCCGCGTCGGACCTCATTGCAGTCAATGGCAAAGCGTACGCACGGCTCGGTCATGAACCGTGCAATGCGTACGCATTGTCACCTGCGTCGGACCTCATTGGAGTCAATGGCAAAGCGCACGCACGGCTCGGTCATGAACCGTGCAATACTTACTCATCATCACCCGCGTCGGACCTCATTGGTATGACTATTTGACGGATTCAACACACAATTACTTGCCAGGGACACATGTGCAAACCTACCACACTGCAGCATTTGCCACACAGTGTCCCATGGCATGTAAGGCTGCATTCCCTGTTTGTTGGGGGGGGCAACATTTGGTTTGTTGTGTGTCACTTTTGTTCAGCCACTCCCAGGCTGTGCACGTGTTCATGGGGGCAGAATCCTTTGTGTGTTGTGCACATTACCACTGTGTTGTGCAAATGTACAGTAATGGGCATGAGTCACGGACACAGTTGCAGGTTGGATATGTTTAGGACATGTCACATACACCCTGGGTCCTGGGGGTGATGGCATGTACGTCACAGTGAGACCTGTAGCCACAATTCAGCTGTGCACCCACAGTCTGTGTGCATGTTGAGTCTCAGATGTGGATGATCAAATGTGCCCAATGGGAGACAGTCTCCACATCCATGTGGTATATGCAGCAACCTTGATGGTGTGTGTGTGTCTAAGAGACGTACATGTAGGGCCTGCAGGGACAACAGTGGCCACTACCTGTGGGACTTACGCTTGCCTTGTGGTGTGTACGTGATACGCCATGTCCATGCCAGTGTCGATGTGGCAATACAGGGACCCTGGGTATCTGCATGGCAAAGATCTGTGATGCCTGGGAGACATCAGGCCTCACTTGTCACTGTGGTGTGTGTTTGTAATGTCACAGCAGTACATAGGTCTGGTGACACAGCCCAATGATTGGCCATTGCACTACATGGGACTTATGTGGACATGTGGAATTGAGATGTGAGGTGATGGTAAGGTAGGTGACATATGTGTCCATGCCCAACAACACACACCCCAGTACATTGTGTAATGTCATGATGTATCATGTGATATTGAGTCTGGTCATGGCCACATGGGTGGATGAACCGACAATCTTCCTTTGTTCATCTCTGTTCTGCAGGACACCAGCTGTCCATCGACCGTTCCCAGACCTTGAAACCATGCAGGAACGCGACTGCATCCGAAAGTGCCACTTCACCAGGCCACTGATTGAGGAGTTGGCAGAGCAGTTGGCGCCACATCTGCTACCTGGCAGGACATACCCTACAGCACTGACCCCAGAAGGGGATGGCAGCCCTGCACTTCTTTGCTACTGGTACCTTCCAGTACACTGTGGCTACAGCAGGTGGGATGTCGCAAACTAGGTTTAGTTGTGTGCTACGTGATGTCTTAGAGGGGATGTTGCATTTCCTTGACCTGTACATCAAGTTCCCTAGCCCAGCTGAACTCCCTGAAATAAAGGATGCCTTTTATACACTGGGGAGGATGCAGAGCGTCATCGGATCTATTGATGGTACACATCTGGCCCTGATACCACCACAGGCACATGAACAGGCATACCGGAACAGGAAACATTTCCACTCAATCAATGCTCTGGTGGTATGTCTTGCAGACATGTGTATCACATGTGTGTGCACGGTTCCCTGGTTCTGCGCATGATGCCTACATAATGAGGAGTAGTCGCATTGCAACGCTGATGTCACAGATGCCAGATCACTGTGCCTGGCTTGTCGGTGTGTACTGACTGTTTATCATTGTGTGTGTTTGGCAATGTTGTTTTCCGCACTCCTACAAAACTCAGCTCCTTGTTTATTTTTTTGTGTGTAGGTGACTCCAGATACCCGAACATGCCATGGTTGCTGACATTCCTCAGGAACCCTGTGACACCAGCCGAGATGCGCTACAATGAGGCACATGATCAGAGCAGGAGGGTGATTGAGCGCACATTTGGCCTACTGAAAAGCCGCTTTCGCTGCCTGGACAAGACCGGAGGGGCCCTCCCATATGAGCCTGCAAAGGTGTGCAAAATTATCCTTCTATGCTGCATGCTACACAACATGGCAGTGCGGAAGAAGGTGCCTCTCATCCAGGATGACGATGACCAACCTCCGCCACCTGTGGAGGATCCCAGCCTGGGCCACGATGCCAGTGATGATGAGGATGAGGGTGACGTCCGCTCACAGCTCATCAACAACTTCTTCACCTGAATTTGAGTTTCCAGGGTTGTTATGTCAATCAATGGAGTTAGCCTGGAATGTGTTGTGGCTGCTATGTTGCTGTCTGCTGTTGTGTGCCTGTGTGCCACTTGACTGGATGCGTGCAGTGATGTGTCCATTCAGGTGGCGTGTACTCCACAATAGGGTAGTACTGCTAACTTGTTTCTGTGTAGGTTTCTTGTGACATGTTTTGTGCATGTGTATTGCATTTCTCTCCTGTTCTGCTGTGCTTTTGACTGTACAAAAAACAATATTCACAAGGAACTCATTTCTAAACATTGATCTCTCATATGCAACATCTGTCGTTGCTTTTGAATTAATCAATAAGCCCACACAAATAACCTTTTTCCCTTCGGAATCTACCAAACCTCAGCCGAGGTGGTTTTTATTGTTTTTATATCACAAATATATTATCCATATGCAAAAAAGTTTCTTAACATTAACAGTGATTAGTGACCCAAAGTGAAAGAACCATAACCACTTAATCTGTGACAAAGTAAAAGACTTAGAAGGTTATTGGAAAATTATAAGGACAGACTTTATACAATTTTTACAATAATTCAATCCAAGCTGTCTCTATATGTATTGTCGACGGCGTTTCGACCCGTTCTAGATACTGGGTCTCTTCAGGACTGTGTTTTCTGGGGACTGAAAAAAGAATCATAACTATGAGTTTGTAAACTAAATAGGGTAATATTAATGAAGGGAGATAGGGCTAGTGGGGCAAGGATGATGGCTTACCAGTTTACATCATACAATCGTCCATGTAGGATCCAGTATGATATGGTCGATGAATAAACCTGACCAGACCTGAAAACAGGGAGTATAATGTGTCAGTTCTTTGACTATGTTCCATTATGAAAATGTATGTGAACACCCAGGTGTAATTGCAGGTCACACTTACTATCGTTTGACTTAGTCCAATCGTATCAGTGTGGAATATACATCTTCTTATTAAGAAGGTAACTGACGAAATATAGAATCCTGGAACATATTAAATATTGGGGATTACTAGTGAATAACTATTCTCTTTTGTTCATAGTTATTCAAAGCATGTGACTATATTTGTACTTAAAGCATGACTTACTTGTCTCGCCTTATGGTAAAGAAAGCAGAATATTTTAACTTTAGTTGTTACTTCAATAGTAACCTTCTACGAGGCGCTGATCCGCTGTAATCAATGGAAAGTAAATTTAGTGCGAATTCTAAAAAATATATATATACTGTTATCTCTCATTGAATTTTTTAATATAATACAGGGTGCTAACTTACTTAGTATCAGTCACCTGGTCTGCAATTCAATTGCTTCCGTATTCCGGTATCAAACCTAATCCCGCTATGGAACCCGGAAGTGGATGATCTCTATAAATGCGACGCTGCATGTGCATCGCAAATAAAAAGACGGCAAAAACGGCGGCCATCTTCTCATGGTAAAAGAACCATAGTGGTTCTGTGGAATATCTTCATGGACCAAATGGCACCTACTATAACTGTTTACTAGGCGGGTATACTTGTTTATTTATAAAAACATTTTGACAACACCAAATTTGGTTTGAATAGTAACCGATATGGTATAGAGTTTAGCTTGATTTTGTAATACACTTAGGACACCACCTTATTTAATTACAGTTGCCCCGTCGGCTATCAAGAACTGATACCTAGACATACACTACTCTATAACCGAAAAATCAGCATACCTTCAACTTGTGGAAGTATTGCTTGTCACCAATAGCGGGACGGCAAAAATGTCAGCCATCTTTAAATAGTGGTAAAAAATTATTATTTTGAATATCTACAATCATTGTAATTCCTGATATTCTATACATACTGCTTAAACAGTCTTGAAGAGTGGCGGAGATTTATAAGTCTACACTGATTACTACTCCATATACTGTCTCCCTAGTACCAGACAGGGCTCTGTCATGGTAGATACAATAAGCGGACACAGTGATATTGGTATGAGAAAACACTGTGCAAGGTGTCCCCTCCGTAAAATGTTTCTTCTTATATTCTCTGAAATGTTTTTGCGAATTGTTTCTTTGAATCTAGGGAATGTTCTTCCTTTTTAAATGTATAGAATATCAGGAATTACAATGATTGTAGATATTCAAAATAATAATTTTTTAACAGTAATACTAGCTGGTATATGACTATAAGGTTGTTGTTTAAAATTTCAACATGTAATTGTATAGATGATTGTTATGGAGTTGTATATGTAATACATATGAATTATTGAAAGTATAGATCGTTATCCATTCAGACAGGACCTAGAAATGGCTGTTGCTTCTAACACAGTTACACATCTAGTAGACATATTCACATGTACCGGAAAAGTTACAGACTTCTTACAGGGCTAAGGTAGACGATACCACTATTTAAAGATGGCTGACATTTTTGCCGTCCCGCTATTGGTGACAAGCAATACTTCCACAAGTTGAAGGTATGCCGATTTTTCGGTTATAGAGTAGTGTATGTCTAGGTATCAGTTCTTGATAGCCGACGGGGCAACTGTAATTAAATAAGGTGGTGTCCTAAGTGTATTACAAAATCAAGCCAAACTCTATACCATATCGGTTACTATTCACACAAAATTTGGTGTTGTCAAAATGTTTTTATAAATAAACAAGTATACCCGCCTAGTAAACAGTTATAGTAGGTGCCATTTGGTCCATGAAGATATTCCACAGAACCACTATGGTTTTTTTACCATGAGAAGATGGCCGCCGTTTTTGCCGTCTTTTTATTTGCGATGCACATGCAGCGTCGCATTTATAGAGATCATCCACTTCCGGGTTCCATAGCGGGATTAGGTTTGATACCGGAATACGGAAGCAATTGAATTGCAGACCAGGCGACTGATACTAAGTAAGTTAGCACCCTGTATTATATTAAAAAATTCAATGAGAGATAACAGTATATATATATTTTTTAGAATTCGCGCTAAATTTACTTTCCATTGATTACAGCGGGTCAGTGCCTCGTAGAAGGTTACTATTGAAGTAACAACTAAAGTTAAAAGATTCTGCTTTCTTTACCATAAGGCGAGACAAGTAAGTCATGCTTTAAGTACAAATATAGTCACATGCTTTGAATAACTATGAACAAAAGAGAATAGTTATTCGCTAGTAATCCCCAATAGTTAATATGTTCCAGGAATCTATATTTCGTCAGTTACCTTCTTAATAAGAAGATGTATATTCCACACTGATACGATTGGACTAAGACAAACGATAGTAAGTGTGACCTGCAATTACACCTGGGTGTTCACATAAATTTTCATAATGGAACATAGTCAAAGAACTGACACATTATACTCCCTGTTTTCAGGTCTGGTCAGGTTTATTCATCGACCATATCATACTGGATCCTACATGGACGATTGTATGACGTAAACTGGTAAGCCATCATCCTTGCCCCACTAGCCCTATCTCCCTTCATTAATATTACCCTATTTAGTTTACAAACTCATAGTTATGATTCTTTTTTCAGTCCCCAGAAAACACAGTCCTGAAGAGACCCAGTATCTAGAACGGGTCGAAACGCCGTCGACAATACATATAGAGACAGCTTGGATTGAATTATTGTAAACATTGTAAAAATTGTATAAAGTCTGTCCTTATAATTTTCCAATAACCTTCTAAGTCTTTTACTTTGTCACAGATTAAGTGGTTATGGTTCTTTCACTTGGGGTCACTAATCACTGTTAATGTTAAGAAACTTTTTTGCATATGGATAATATATTTGTGATATAAAAACAATAAAAACCATCTCGGCTGAGGTTTGGTAGATTCCGAAGGGAAAAAGGTTATTTGTGTGGGCTTATTGATTAATTCAAAAGCAACGACAGATGTTGCATATGAGAGATCAATGTTTAGAAATGAGTTCCTTGTGAATATTGTTTTTTGTACTGTGTACTTACCCGGTTCACAAGGATATAAGGGTTGCTCTTGTTACTTTAAATAGTGCTTTTGACTGTGTCTTGTGTCTGTCCTTCCCAGGGTAATTTGCCTGTTGTTTGGTCAACAATGACCCCCCAACACCCAGAATCTGACACCAGTGTGGGAGTAGTCAATTGCCATCAAGTGATGTGCCACACACCCCTGGACTACAATTCTTAGACACTCTGTGACAGTGTGTCTACCGTAACGTACAATTGCCTTGCAACTATTTTAGAATAAACATGTTGTTAATGTGTAATGAACCTGTGCTAGGCTTTGTTAGGTGCGTTGTCTGTCTTCCCACATCTGAGTGACAGTTGCTTACCTCACCTGTGGACTTGTTACCACTGATTGTGGATAGGTGTTGTGTCTGTGCATACCTATGTGTTTCAGGTCAACATCATTGTGTGGGATGAGTAACATGGCTATGGTGAGGATGTGTTGTGTTGCCATAGTGGTGTGTCTTCCTCATGTGTGTCACATCACCATGACTTTGACCTTAAACCTAGGCGCACCTTGATTTATCTCTAAATCCTACTCCACTCTTGTACATCTCTCCATTATAGAATCGCCTAGTCAAGCTTTCCTAAGCACTGAATTACCTCCACCCTTCCTACAGAGGGCCACCATTAGTTATCATTTTGAACTTAAGGTACTGATCTCTTCTCTTAAACAATTGCGGTTACCTATTCCCTATTGTTTTTCTGCTCCCCTTAACCTTGGGATCCTTCTCACTATCTTTTGCACTTTTTTGATATTCCTATCTTCCTCGAACACGGGTTATGTCCTTTTGCTTTTTGAACACTGACCTTATCTGAAAAGTTCTTTCTTGGTGCACCTCGGCTTTATTTAATTTAATTTAAGTATTTTGCGACTATCTGTTCATCTGCATTTGAACCCTGGCCTAACTGACACATATCGCTGATCCCTCTAACATAGCATGCTGGACCTTTTGTCCATTATCTTTGTTTGATGGTATTGATGGACGTTAAACTGGAATGTACCTAATTAGAATGTATCGAATCAGAGATTAAGGTGCCGATTACGATCCGGTAAAAAAATTCCCCGTACGACTCGTATCCGGTCTTTTTACCGTACGAATCGTACAAGTGCCGTACAAACTGCCAATTACGATTCGCATGGGAAAAAGTCCATACGAATCGCATTGGGAATAATTCCCCACACGTCCTCGGGTCGGAAAATGTGTCCGACACGGCCACGGACGATTTACCGTACAAATGTGAAAGGCCAAGTCCGACCGCGGTTTACGATCCATCCCGTGCGTCCGATGTTACAACCGTATGGTAAAAACACCGTCAGCACCGAACTCCCATAGCAACCATGGAGACATGTGCCCGCATACGCGCCGACCCCCCCTAGCCCCCGTACGTACGTGGCGAACCCCCCCCCAGCCCCCGTACGTACGTGTCGAACCCCCCCCAGCCCCCGTACGTATGTGTCGAACCCCCCGTGTATGTACACCCGTGTACGTTCGAGTCGTACCCCGACTCGTGTATGTACGGTGCGTACCCCCAGCGCGTAGCGCTGGGGGTACGCACCGTACATACACGGGTGGGGGTACGACTCGAACGTACACAGGTGTACATACACGGGGGGTTCGACACGTACACGGGTGTACATACACGGGTGGGGGTACGACTCGAACGTACACGGGTGTACATACACGGGGGGGTTTAACACGTACACAGGTGTACATACACGGGGGTACGACACGTACACGGGTGTACATACACGGGGGTACGACACGTACACGTGTGTACATACACGGGGGGTTCGACACGTACACGGGTGTACATACACGGGGGGTTCGACACGTACACGGGTGTACATACACGGGGGGTTCGACACGTACACGGGTGTACATACACGGGGGTACGACACGTACACGGGTGTACATACACGGGGGGTTCGACACATACGTACGGGGGCTGGGGGGGGTTCGACACGTACGTACGGGGGCTGGGGGGGTTCGACACGTACGTATGGGGGCTGGGGGGTGTACGGCGCGTACCGGGCCACCTACTCTGGTCGTTTCGCGCCGTACTTCGCTTTTCCGGCACTTTTTGGGTGCCGTGAAAATATCGCCGTCCGGACTGCTGTCGGTTCGAATCGTACTTCCTGGGTCGTGAAACGCTGCCTGAAAGCGTCCCGACGTCACGTCGCAGCATTCCCGGATCACATTCGTATGTATATTTTCGTCGGTCGGTGTTTTTTACGATTCGTACGGAAATGGTGTTTCCGTGCGAATCGTAATTCCATGTTTGTAAAGTTTTACGCCCGGGTACGAGTCGGACGGAGAAAACGCTCCGACCGACGGCTCGTACCCGGTTTTTCCAGGATCGTAATCGGCACCTAATAGTAGACCTATGTTAAGTCTCTTACCGTCCTTTTGTATTATCTTTTGACTGAACTGCAGGTTTCACTGTGTGTCCCACACACTTACCAGCCCCTTTGCCCTGATGAAGGTGTAGCCCCTTGTGGGCCTAACACCGAAACATGCGTTGGCTTTCATTACTCTGTGCCTTCCTGAAGACTCCGTCTGTCTATTAGAACTGGAAGAGCAAGAGCCCTCTGGAACCTTCATTCTGTGAAACTGTTCACGTTCTAATGTCAATGATTTTAAATCTATTTATAAAATGATTTGGTTTTGTGTAAATATGTTTATGTTGAACAAATGAGTATGCTGCGTGAATGAAAGTGTGTATGATTGTGTGTTGTGTGGGACTTACACATATTTGTACCATGGAATTCATCATTTTCTCCCCTGATTGAAAAGACTACTATCCTGAATCTTTATGTTTAAATAAACTGATTTTGAAAACTATTTCTCTCACGTCCCTCTGCCTTCCTGTGCCAGTTACGGCCTGTGGTTATTTTTTTAATACAGACCCAGCGTTGGGCTCGTATATATCCCTTTGTTGTAGGCAGTTGGTATTTCTCTGTGATATTTTGACTTTATTTCCCCTGTTTCCTCTGCCTACCCATCTGATCTCCAGGGGTCCCCCTTCTATTGGATATGGCATCACCATGACTCACCTAACGTTGGTCACATTGTTGCAGTATTTGGCATGCACTGTGTTGTTTAGCAGATCGACATCTCCATGACACATGATAAGTTGGAATCACAAAAGAGGCAAGTATGGTGTACTGGTGAGTTTATTTTTGAACATGTGTGAGGAAAGTGCAAAGGATGGTGGGTGCTGTACATTGGGTTTGGAATCCAAAGATCACATTAGAGTTGGAAGTGCTGGTAGATGAAATGTCCAGAGTAAAGTCCACAGTCATCTGCTACATTGGACCAACATGAACCCTCCATGTCATGTGGGCGAGTTGTGTGCGCTTGAACAAGGTGAACGGGTTGCGCACAAAGAACATTGTCCAGAACAGGTTTAGAGGCCCTGGGGGATGTACTGGGACATCTGCCTCTCACATGTCCTCCTTCGGACGACCCTCTTCTTCTTGGGGGGTGGGATCCTCAGGTGCAGGCCTCTGCGGTGCAGGGGACTCTCCGCCAGAGTCCTCCTCCCTCCCTGTGGCGCTGGCAGATGGTGTTGCAACAGATGTTGTAGCCACACAGGGAGGTGTGGACAGGTTTGTGCTGATCTAGCGGAAGCATTGGAGTATGTCCCGATGCACCGCAGTAAGAGCATCCCACTTTGCCTCCATGCGGGCATGGTGGGCAGCCTGCTCCTGTTGTATATCCTTGAGGATCCCCACTACCTGGCCAAATCCTCCGGTGCTATCCTGGTACGCATCTATGATGCGTGCCAGTTGAGGGTCATCATGCAGTCCAGACCCCTTTGGAAGGCACGCCCTCTGCCTCCCACCCCTCCCAGCACCCCTATCCACACGGGCAGGACCAGCGGCGGGACGCACAGGTGACACTAGGACCCCTTGGGTGGGGTTGCTGGTGGTGTTTGCAGTAGCTTCCGGGGGGTCCTGTGTCCCTGTGCTGTGGGTGTTCAGTGGCCTTGGTCTGTCCGTGTTGGCGGGGGTGCCCTGTCGGTTTCCAGATGCAGGAGGCACGTGTACAGGTGGTGCAGATGTTGATGCTGCTGGTGCTGCATGATGACTCACACCGGAGGGGCCAGGTTGGTTGTCGTCATCCGAAGAGGACAGAGACAGAGTCAAACCAGAGAGCTCAGTGTCCACCAGAGTCTGGGACTGGTAATCCTCTTCATTTGGTGCTGGGTCCCCAGCACCACCTGTGTTTGGAAGAGACACACAATGTAAGTTATGTTTCTACATGCATCAATGGTTCTCAAACATGACATATTCTACTGTACAAACGGATGCCTGCCTGTACACCGCTTTTTTCCGGCTTGTCACGGACAGAGATTGATATTGTTGTTGCACATTGCCTAGCCATGAAGAAACATTTCAATGTGCATGTCGAAGTGTGTGCATGCCCAGCTCATGGATAGATTTGTCTGTACATGACCATTGCTACTCAAGGGCCATCCCGTTGCTGACACAGGTGTGTCATCCCTGTACAGATGTGAGCTTTAACAAGGACATACAGCACGTACTCCACTGGGGATATGTTGTACTATTGGGGCATGTGTGGTAGCATAGTTTGCTAATCTTTGTGTGCCACATTGGTGTATTGGTACAACATGGTCACAGTCCGGTATGCCTGTGATCTCTTTGGAGGAAGCGTTTTCTTCCAGTGTTCCTAGTTCCCATCCCATTTCATACAAGTGATGATGTCACCATCGTTAATGAGTCTGGTGCTGAGTTTTGTACGTGCATATGTGATTTGACTTGTCAATGTTCCACATGTTGACATGGATTGGGCAAGGTAGCACTCTGGCTTTTCAATGTTCATGACAGTGAGGGCTGGTGGTGTGTGTGTTGCAGTTTGGCTGCTGTGAGTAGCATGTCTCCTCCAATGCTGTCCATGTTTGACCTTGTGTCTACAGTGTCTATGTCAGTGAGTGGTGTGTTGTGTGACGGATGCCTATGTTTCAGCATGATGTAGGGGTGGAATTCAACTCACAACAGCACCGAGTTTGAATGTGACCATGCTATGGTGTCGGCTATATTGGTGTTTCCATTCCATTCACCGTCAGATGTCCCCTGTCAATGATGTATATGTGAATTCCTGTGTGTTTTGTACAATGTACCATATATATGGCTCTCCACATTTGTCATCTGCAAGACACACCTCCCCTGCCGGCCAGGGGCCACCCCTGGACACTGCATCCCCAGACAATGATTTAGAACATATGGTTGCAATGGCTGTGTGTGCGACCGAGTTTTGTTTGGTCAGTGCATATGATTGTCAGCCACATCATTTCTCAGGCCCAGTGTCAGACATCTTGACAGTCCCTTCCCACTCCCTGTGGGGCGAGCATGTGTCAGTGTGAGCGGGTGTGGATTGTCTGTGACTGCAACTCCCATCATGCTCTTGGCTACACCCCCGTCCCAGCATGCCCATACTTCCTCCCTCTTGACTCTGCTTCCCTGTGAGGGGGTGTGACAGCAGTGGCAAGATGGCTGATTGTGAAGTCCTGGTGTTTGTTGTTGCCCAGTTCCCAGCAGGGCCTTGTGCTCCCCACAACAGAGCCCAGTGCCAGATATCTTGTCAGTCCATTCCCACTCCCTGTGAGGCGAGCATGGTTCAGTGTGAGCTTGCTGGGCCATGTGGGTGGGTGGGGGCTGTCTGTGACTGCAACTCCCATCATGCTCTTGGCTACACCCCCCTCCCAGCATGCCCATACTTCCTCCCTCTTGACTCTGCTTCCCTGTGAGGGGGTGTGACAGCAGTGGCAAGATGGCTGATTGTGAAGTCCTGGTGTTTGTTGTTGCCCAGTTCCCAGCATGTCCTTTTACTCCCCACAACAGAGCCCAGTGCCAGATATCTTGTCAGTCCATTCCCACTCCCTGTGAGGCGAGCATGGTTCAGTGTGAGCTTGCTGGGCCATGTGGGTGGGTGGGGATTGTCTGTGACTGCAACTCCCATCATGCTCTTGGCTACACCCCCCTTCCCAGTATGCCCAAACTTCCTCCCTCTTGACTCTGCTTCCCTGTGAGGGGGTGTGACAGCAATGGCAAGATGGCTGACTGTGAAGTCCTGGTGTTACCCCTGTACGACTCGTACCCCTGTACTACTCTACCCCTGTACGACTCGTACCCCTGTACTACTCGTACCCCTGTACGACTCGTACCCCTGTACTACTCTACCCCTGTATGACTCGTAGCCCTGTACTACTCTACCCCTGTACGACTCGTACCCCTGTACTACTCGTACCCCTGTACGACTCATACCCCTGTACTACTCGTACCCCTGTACTACTCTACCCCTGTACGACTCGTACCCGTACCCCTGTACCACTCGTACCCCTGTACTACTCGTACCCCTGTACGTCGTACCCCTGTACTACTCGTACCCGTACCCCTGTACTACTCGTACCCCTGTACTACTCGTACCCCTGTACGACTCGCACCCCTGGGAACGTGTCGGAGTACGACTCGTACCGCGGAGAATGTCGCGTACCGGGGCTCCGTTTGTAGGACTCTGCTTTTAGTGCTGTTTTTGGCTCCCGTAAGAAAAGAGCTGTACGGAGTGCCGTAGGGACGAACGTACTTTCTGGGCCGGAAACCACTGCTTAAATACGTCCGGACGTAGCGTACAGGCTGTTCCGGATCAGAAATGTTTTGTTTTTTTACCGTACGGTCTTTTGTACGATTCGTACGGAAAGAGGCTTTGTGTACGAATCGTACTTCCTAGGTTGTAAGGAAAGTTTACCGGGTAGGAGTTGAATGGAGAAAACGCTCCGTACAACGATTCGTACAGCCTTTTTCCAGGATTGGAATCGGCCCCTTAGTTTTAACATGTGATCAAATGTTTTAGGATTATTTCCAATAATTGTTTTATTTGAAAAGTGCTTTTTGAAATATTATTAATGAACATTTAGTTATTTTGGGGATAATACAGTTGTAGTCGATATTGTGTGCAGCAATATTTTTTGACATATTCGATGTTTATCATAAAGGTAACAATATTTTTGCTTCTGATATTTCTTTTTCGATAACAGGTAAAAATCAATTTTAACTACTATATTTGTGTTCTTGATAAATGTGGTTTTACTAGTTAATTATAGGAAGTCAGTATTTTTATTATTGATATTTAATTTCCGATATTTTGGTGGTGTGATACTGTATTCATTGATATTGTGTCAGTGAACCAATTGTCATGCAAGGCAGCGCAGTAAGACACCTTGCTGCTTTACATTGTGTAGCAGGGAGAGGGCAGTAATGTGCCATATTTAACATTATATGGTGCATTCCTGTCTTCTTCTTTACACTGGCACACAATGTGCTGCCAAGCACCAATGCAGGCAGGATTGTTTTTGTGAAGGAAGGGACACCGCCCTGCACAAAAACAATCCTATGTGGCTTTTTCCTCTTTCAATGTGTTCTGTAGAATGCAATAAATGCAGAAAGTGGGAAAAAATTGGAGAAATGAAGATACTTCTCCTCGTTATGCCTCCCCTGTGTAGATGTAGCAGTTTGATGCGTTTCTAGGTAAATCACTCATGGTGAATCTGGGAACATGACAAAATCCACGCGTAGATGCATTTGACACCCACGCTCCACCCATGGAATGCCTCCGCATGGCAGAGTAACGCAAGGCAGCACTGCCTCGTATTACTCCATATTTACCAAGCACCACAGGGCCACGGAAGGTAGCCTTGCGTGGCTTGGTAAATCTCATCTAGGTTTTGCGTCACGCTTGTGTACCTTGCGTGGCACAAGGGTGACGCAAAAAGTCTTGATAAATATGGCCCATTATTTATAGTGTACATCATGCTTTTTTTGCACATAAAAACAGACACATCTCTGTGTTTCAGCAGTGAGCTCAGATCACAATTTACAAAACAAATACACATATATTTTATGGAGAGTGAGGCCTAGTAGTATAATTTACTTTTAAGTAATGCTGATTTTCTTGAATAATTGTGTAGATTACCCTTTAAAAAATGTAGCAGATAGTTTGGATATTTTATAAAGCTCTGCATATACCCACAGACTGACAATGATCCAATGTGGGATATTTTCACTTACCTCAACAGAATATTGTTTTATCTGTTGATGGTACAGATTAAAGACTTTTCTTGTGTAGTCATGATGAATACTGACCCTTCTATCCTTGTACCCAGGGCAACTGAAGTAAAGGCAAGAAATATTTGGATTAATTTATGTTTTACCTAGATGGCTACACTCACCTATAATTTTGACAAGATTTGTTTTCAAGCTGATAGGTTTCAATTGAAAGTGACTTTGTCACTTATGCTGATTATTGCTGGATGTGTACCTCACCCACCTAGTGCTGCGCTCAAGTTAAAGACCTCTGTTGTTTATTCTGTGTAGTCATACGTGCCTAATACACAATCTGCTCTTTGTACTGCTTTACTTAAAAAAAAATACAAAATGCAATAAACCAACTAAGAGGCAGATTGAATAATATTTCAAGCACACAGCAAGCCAACTTGCTGCATTGCATTGCGTGAAAGGGAGAGAGCAGAAATGGACCATAACTTCTAAGATAGGCCAAACATCTGCTCTCTCCTAACACTGTTGCACTGTGTGCTGGCTGGCACCAATGAAAGCACCCTTGCACTATGATGCAAGGGTGCCTGGGTTACTGTCAGGATTGTTTTTGTGCAGGGAGGCATACCTCCCTGCACAAGCACAATACTTAGTGGCATATTCCTCTTTAGATATGTGCTGCATAGTCTTTTCCACCTTTGAAGTAGGAGGAGTACATTTTGATGCCATCCAAGGGTTCAGTTTCTGGTGGGACAGCTCTTGGGGATCAGGACTTGCTTCAGCAATGGCCAACAGCAGGGTTCAGGCAAGTCCAGTTGGTGCTGGTTAGTTTGCAGATGCAGGCAAGACTTCTGGAAACATTTGGTGTCCGTGCAGCTTATAGAGGAGGCCGGTCAACTGACCCTTGGAGTCACTTCTGGGGATCTTGGGTCCAAGGCAAGCAGGTCCAGTCATCCCTCTTCAGACAGCAGGGCAGTCCTTCTTCTGAATCTTCCACAAGTCTAGGAGTGTTCTGATGATAGGTTCTGAGGGTGCTTTTATATTGAGTGCCAGCCTGGGTGTGGGGGTTGCTCTCTTTTGTCTACCATTCTCTGGGTTCGGCTCCAATCTATCTAAGGGGCGGAAGGGGCAAAAGCGGGCAGGCTTAAGTGTGAGCTGCGTTTGCCAGAGACGTAGCAGGCAGCCTTAGAAGTCATGAAGTGAGTGGTCACAGCCTTTGAAGCTCAGAACAGGCTGTGTTCAACACCCATGCCATTCTGCTCGGGGGGAAGGACACCCTGCCCCATACCAAGGACCATTTGGTCCCATGTCTGGAAGGAATACACATCACAGAAGAGACATTATCAGTCATGCGACCATTAACACTGGCACAAAGGCACATTTGGCATAGGCAGAAATATTGCAGCTTTCTAAAAGTGGCATTTTCAGAATAGTAACTTAAAATCCAGTTTCACCAGTATTGGGGTATCTTTCATAGATTCACATGCTTGAATTATGCCACGTCGCCAAAGTGGGAGTCTCACTGTACATAAAAAGCAGTAAGCAATGACTTTGACATTAAAGTTAATAGAGAAAAAACATTCACTTTAATATCTCGTCCTAGTCATGGTCCAAACTACGGCCAATCAGGTGACAGTACCCTCTAGAACCCTCTCCACAAAGGCTCCAGGCTCTTAGATTTTCTACCGCACGTTGTGTGAAGGGAGTCTCCCTGAGCACTGCACAGTACTTTCTCTTGGCCTTCTGAATCTTTTCAGATCCTCAGTTCAACATGTCTTCTTCAAAAAGATCTCTCTTCAGGCATTGTGATTCTTGTGGGAAATTAAGACTTCACTCAGATGATCCCTACAAGAAGTGTATTTACTGCCTTCACCCTTGAACACCATGTGAGAGCCTGTAAAATTAGCAGGACTTTTTCTCAAAACTTTTTGAGAGATAGAGAAGGACGTCTTCTTCTGTGGCTACAGAAGCTTAAAACCAAAGACAATCCTTTATCTGATCAAGAGAGTGATTCCTCACTTCATTCATTTCATAAGGCTTTATTCGGAGCCAAAGACAAGTCCATAAAAGCACAGCATAAAAAGACAACAGTATAAAACAACAGTCAAAAGCAGGAGATACAACAGTTTAAAAAGGTTAAAAAAGCATACTTTTCCTTGCATTAATTGATTTAAGGAGAAAGGTAGCCGTATAAAAACAAACGTCGGGATGATGTAAGTTAAAAAGCAAGCTCATGCAGTCTCGTATTGTCCTGACTCCAAATTTAGCAAACAGGGGTTTCAAATAAGCAATCCGCAAGTATTTGTACAGCTGACAGAGCAAAAGAAAGTGCACAGTGCTTTGGGGGGTGGTATTGTCACACGGACAAGGGCCAGCAGGATGTAAATGCTGAGAGGGGAAAGCAACAAGGTTGTGGACTACTTCGGTTCTAAGTCTAGCCAACACAAACCGATGTGCCTTCCAGGTCACTTGTGACAAATACGGTTGGAAACCCACAAATTCATTTAAATCATAATAAAGAACCCAGGATGAGAGTTCAGAGCTATTTTGATGCCTCCTGGTGAAAAGCTGTTATAAAAAACAGTGCTTAAGTTGGATTTTAGACAGCTCAGTAGCCCCACATCGATCCGCAATGATGTTAATGTTAAAGATCTCACGAAAATTATCCACAATATACTTTAACCATGGGATCTTTAAATGATGGTCCAAAGAGAGGCAATCAGAAATAATGGCTCTGCACAATGAGGTCTCTTCTTTTATCCAAATGGAACGCCATAGCATCAGGAGGATCCTAAGGAGGATCAAGTCGGCAAGATGGTGAATACCCAGTTCATTGTGCACTAAAGCATTAGAAACAGAGCTTGGCAGGCACAAAAGTCTCTTCAAGAATACATTCTCATCAACCTGAAGAGATCCTGCCGGGGCGTGGCCCCAAATGCCCGCTCCGTACAAGGCAATCGAGACACAACGGGACTTAAAAATTTTAAGCATGTCATGGACCCGCCTGTCTCCCAGTTTCGTAGCCATTGTGAAAATTCCATGAGCACTCCTCGCCATCTTAGCCCGGACATTCTTATGTTCATTGGCCCAAATGTTATTATTTGAAAAAGTGACCCCCAAGTACGAAAAATTGTCAACAGCCTGGACCTTCTGTCCCTCTATAAAAAATGAGAACTGTTTCTTTCTGTTCCTTCACCCGCATTCCATAACATAGGTTTTAGATTTATTTAACACTAACTTTCTGCTTTTAATGAATTGCGAAAAGCCGCCCATCAGCCGTTGAAGGCCGTTTGGGGTGCGTGAAATTAGGACCGCGTCATCCGCGTAAAGTAACACAGGGACGTTGTCCTCATTAATTTTGGGAGCATCCACTGCCAGAGATTTGAGAAAAGAATCAATCTCATTGATGAAAAGGGTAAAAAGCAGTGGGGCCAACACACATCCCTGTCTAATTCCACGCCCGATCTCAAACTTAGTTGTACATTCCCCGTTGGAACCGTAACGGACACAAGCACGTAGTTTGGCATAAAGACGTGCTAGAAAGAACACAATGCCCTCGGGTGCCCCAATTTCAATTAGCTTTGCCCCGAGAATGCCATGGTCCACCAGGTCGAAGGTACTACTCAAATCCGCAAAGCAGAGATAAATAGTGCCAGTCTTTGCCAAGGTATATTTACCGATGAGCAGGTCTAAATTTAGACACTGCTCAATTGTACCACGACCCTTCCTGAACCCAAACTGGCTCTCTGCTAGAATGCCATTATCCTCCGCCCATTCTTCCAACCTTACTAGAAGCACTCTACTCATAACTTTTACGGAAGAATCCAACAAAGAGATTGGACGATAGTTCTTAATGTCCCCTCGGTTTCCTTTCTTAAATATTGGAATTAGGATGGATTCTTCCCAGGTAGGGGGCACCTCATTACGGACTGCTGCGTTAAAAATATTAGTTAACAAAGGCCCCCATACTTCAGGGACCAATTTATAAACATCGATTGGTACCCCGTCTGGACCCTGTGCTTTTCCTCCTTTACTGACCCTTATACTATCTAAAACCTCTTGGACGGTGATGTTCAGTGGCGTATACGGCCACCTATCCCCTATATCCCTGGATGCACTGTCCGAATCAAAGATTTTAGAAAAATGAGAGACCCACTCTTCCTTCATAACGTTGGAAGTTAATTCAGGGATTTTATCATCTTTGAGGAATGGGGAATTAACTGTTTTCCAAAACAGGGTACAATTATTCGATTCAGCAGCCAGGGTCAAATTGTCCCATGCCTCATGTTGGAGTTCCAATTTCCAATAAGAAAGGGGGACGCCCAAAGGCGGGATAGAGAACCGGTAAACAAGGGGTAAAGGGCAAAGTACTTCAGAAAGAGAACAAAACCGGTTCAGAGAATCTGTACTATGGCCTAATAAATAGGTCCTTGATAAAGAACAAGACAAAACTGGAACAAAAGTACTCATGAAGAGTTAAAGGTATAAGGATAGACCTTTCATGTTTATTTTACTTTTTTATGTAGAAAAGTTCATTTTTCAATTTATACAAATATATTCATCATACAAAAAACATATATGGATATAATCCAAACAATCACAATACATCAATAAATATACATTAATCAAAAAGCAAAGTGGGTGCCCTGCTAAGAACCTAAACTCAACCATACATACATTCAATCAAAACCACATTCATAACATCAAAACACATTGTGGGTGAACACAAATGATCCTAGGGTGTTCAAATGGATGAATTGCTTGTATCTCATCCAAAGGAAGCCAGATGGAACTTCAGAGAAGAGAAGGTCATCGAATCAAGCGCCAACGCGCGTTTCGGTATAGGGCCCACAGGGGAGCCCCACCTTCATCAGGGCGTAGACCAAGGATAATAGGGGGCACACACAAGATCTAAAAATTTAAACAAATAAATATAATGAAATAACAAAAACTGATGCAGACATCTATTAGCAACATTTGATTAATAAATCCAAAATCTAGTGTGTACAAAAGACACATGTCCAGTTATGTCATAAATAGCTTGCCAATAAACTGCTTAATATATATGGCCCAATGGGTCCAACAGTAGCATGGAGAAACAAATCACCACTAATAGATAGTGTGACATGGAGAAACAAATCACCACTAATAGATAGTGTGACATAGTAAGAAAAGTGTGAATCCAACCACCAAAAGGAGTCGAGAATAAGAATCAAGTTAGGTCAGTGTTGAAAAGAAATGAGACAATTAAGAGTAAGTAAGTTTTAAATGATAACAATAATAATCGGAAAAAAGATGATTGAAAAAAGGGGTACCCAACCAGGGACGTGCTGGGACCCTTGACAGACCTAAAAACCTATATCATGAGCCACAGATCAAAGAAAGTAATACATACTAAAACAGGCGTTTTTAGGAGGCCATGGATAATTCGCCTCCAAGCTGCAATGGCAACACAAAACAGTGTCCTTTAGGAGCGTCAGGTAAGGCTCACTGTTAACAAAGGTTTTCTATTTTCCTAATGGGGAAAGGCATAGTGATGGCGCTTAAGTCGTAAGCGCCAAAGATCTGAAAAAAGAAATAAATGAGCAAAGAATAATAAGTACTGAGTCTGAACCGATATTTCTAAATACACACTGATAGAACAAGAAGGCTGTGTGAAGGAGAGTAAGTCAGAAAGGGCTTCGTAACCAACCTACTAGCATTCGAAGTGAATCCAACGTACGCGCAAGCCCGGAATGTCCCAATGGAGGTCTTTGGAAGATAAAGGTATGTGGGACTTCAAAGGTTTGACAATAACAGATGAATAACTAGTGGTCCATGTCCAGCGTTATATTGACATACATCAATAAAGTTTCTGTAACACAAAAGAAAAAAGGGGGGGAAAAAAAAATTGACACTTGCAGCGTATAAACGATCTCAAAGGCTAGGCTAAGAAACACTCCAGAATAGTGAATATCCATGTCACACATATGGGTATCGATGGACAGTGGAGCTAATAACGCAATGACCAGATTGTAACGAGACTTAAACGAGCGAGGACCATGCTCAGAACATAGCCCACCTAAATGGTACCAGAGGGGGAGCAACAGGGAAGGATGGGAACACTCAGTAAGTTAATGCAAAAGAATGAAAGCCTGGGGAACGCTGCTATGCGGCAATAAGCGGGTAAGTAAACAAACAGGATAATCCTAACGGAAACGGACTCCGAGTACAGGAACAATCAACAAAACCTCTAAGCGTAGCCTTAGTATCGGGTACTTACTGGTTCACGAAGGGTTGGGATCCCCAAAATAGTCCGTGTCAAAGGTTCGGGGAAGGGACGGCGTCTCTATCTCCTTCACGGTAGGTTTAAAATACAGCCCGCCCTCATGAAATACCTCTCGCTCAAGGGCCGTCCACCAATAGG
Source organism: Triturus cristatus (assembly GCF_964204655.1). NCBI lineage: Eukaryota > Metazoa > Chordata > Amphibia > Caudata > Salamandridae > Triturus > Triturus cristatus. The sequence goes on from NC_140588.1 coordinate 1,056,794,077, forward strand.
AGCAAAGATAGGGAGGAACAAATACAAAATAGAAACAGGACTTCTAATAAAGTCGATCAGTGTATAGTTAGAAACGGTAGCACCATCTTAGGATCGTCAATGCAGAATAGGTAATGTTGGGCCATAAGAGTAGGAGAGAGTATCCGCAAGGACCACTTAATGAAAAAAGATCAAAAGTTCCAATTTCCTCCATTTAAGGGTTTCTTTGTATCTGGCTCTAAGATCTACAACCAAACCCTTATCTCTTGGCGTAGCTGATAAAGCTAACTTTAGTTCCTTTAGGGCCAGGGTACAAGCTGAATTGAACCACCCCCGTAGGCGTTCCTCCTTGTACTTAAGTGTACTAGTAAGCTTAGAGTCAATGACCGCATTAATACCAATAAAATACTCAATAGAGCCAGTGGTACCTTGATTATCTTCTAAGATCCCTGTAATACCTACCAGGCAACTAGTGATGATTGAATCAGACATGATTTCAGCCTTATCCCCCTTCCACCTGAGTCTGGTGCCATTAGGGCGCACAGCCTCAATATTGTTAACAATACACCCCTGAATGCGGGTCCCCTTGTTTTCCCATAACATGGTCTCTACTATCAGGCAATTGTGGTCACTAAGCTGGATGTCTATAACTTTAGGTGCCATAGTACAGGCCTCAAGACTCGAGGAGATACAAATAAAATCAATAACAGAATTCGCTCCCCGGCCTGTGAAAGTTGGGCAAATCTCCTCCTGTTCATTTTTCTCATTAACCATAATATACATGTTATGTGAGTCAAGGAGACTGTTTAGGGCATCTCCATAATAGTTATGTTGAAAATGGGGGACTCCATCTCCATGACAGTCCACCGCCCCACATACACTGAGAGTGGGCAGGTAGTGGCGTTAAAGTCCCCTGCCATGAACAAATCAAAGATTACATTGGAATCCTTAAGGATGTCATCCAATGCACTTGATAGTGCTCTAACCACCTGATCCCTAGTATCATCAAAAACGTTGTTATAAAAATTTATTAAGAGAATATTCCTACCTCCTGTTTTGTGCAGCCATAAAATCTGGGAATGAACCCCAACTTGTACGTATTTTTTGACCAGCAGAGGAGTTTGGACATAAATCAAAATCAAAAGGCCCCCCTTAGCTCTACCTGATAGGGAACCGGTAGCAGGTAGCTGGTAAGAGATAAAACCATTATATCCTTTAAAGTCCCTACACCAGGTTTCCTGTAAACAGATAATATCAAAGAGAGCTAAAAATTCAGTCCAACCCAGACAGTCTGATTTGGACCTAATACCCACAATATTCCAACTGGCAATATAACAGCTGGAAAAACCGGAGACACCTGACCCCATAGGAGAACAGTTACTACCCTGCTGGAAAAAAGCGATGTTAGAAGTATCCGATAATAACTCCGGGCAACCTACTGGATCACCCTCCTTGCCCATAGGCGTACAATCTACAGTTGTCCCAGAAATGTTAACCATAGGCCCTGATATACAAACACTTTGACCCATACCAGACGAAACCTGTCTCTCCGAGATTTCTGGGGGTACCGTACACAGCTCCAGTAATGACTCCGAGCAACCTACTGCATCACCCTCCTTGCCCATAGGCGTACAATCTACAGTTATCCCAGAAATGTTAACCATAGGCCCTGATATACAAACACTTTGTCCCATATCAGACAGAGCCTGTCTCTCCAAGGTTTCAAGGGATACCGTACACAACTCCAGTCAATCGTTTTGATCCAGCCCACTAAAGCATTGGAAACGATTAACGGTGTTCACCTGGAAACTATATGGAAAGCTATGCAAAGCTTCTCCCCTCGTTCTCTCCCCCTCGTGGTTACTAGGTTGATGGCTAGTGTGTTGTCTATAGAAAAAGCCCAAAGGACGGAGTGAAATGCCCTGCTCGTTACAGGGGCGAGAAGTGGCTCGAATCAGAGCTGTCGTGGCAAGGTGTGGGTTACTGAAATGAATAATAACGCAATCCCCAGAGATGTTCTTCGGGGACTTGCCAATCCAGTTGGTTCTAGTTGTGGCCAAGATTTGGTCCGCCAGGGCCACTGGAAAGCCACACTCCCGATTGAGCCATGCCACAGTTTTGTATTTAAGGGAGTCATGTGATTCCATAGAGCGGTGAAGCCCATCCTCCCTGATTGGTGTAACGTTAGTCAGGACTGCTACATAGGGTGCGCAGTCCGGTGGGAGGTTCGGTTGAGAGAGGCCACAATTATTAGACTTCCCCCTTTCGGTAGTCTTCAACTGATTCCCCGGGACACGGGTAGTGGGGGGTTCAAAGGGACATCACTAGAGCATAAAGGTGTTACTGCAATGACATTAATAGTGTCCCCTGTAGACGGTAGTTTTGGTTTACCAGTTACGCCCTGCTGCTCGATAACTGTTATGGGACTACTGTTTGGCTGTGCAGGAATGCTAGAGCCTGCACAGGCCACTCCAACACTGGATGTGCCTTTGTTGGATTGCACGGGCTTACTAGTTCTGCCCCCAGCCACAGCAGCCACAGCAGCTGGTTGCGGACTGTTGTTTAGTTTCAAGCCGGATTGCACCAACACACCCAATCTAATCACTTCCCTAGAAACAGCCTCGAGTTTATCCAGGAGTGGAAGGACAATTTTATCTAACTTGGCATCAATCATACCAATAAGCAGCTCAAGCTGATCCGGAGCTAGTTTCAAGTGGGTGGAATAAACGTCCTTATGTAAACAATTTAGCTCAATGGGGCCCCCATTTGATACAGAGACAGTGTTCTTTTTACTTTTACGACCCCCCTTTTTAGACAGTACAGGTCTATTTAGATGTCTCCCTGACCTCAACACTCTATGAGTTTTGGGGGCCACGGAACCCGGGGCGTCAGAGTCATTATGGGACTCGTTTGCATCGTATTCCTCTGCATCAGATTCCTTGTGAGGGTCCTCAACGTCAACGTCAAGGATATCCTGTGATGGCTCTATTTCGTTGGTTCCCTCCCTGGTTGGACAATCCGGAGAGACCGTTACACAACTGTCATCAATAGTGGGAATCAACAAGGGGGTAGGCAAAGGGTCAGGGACACTTCCTAGACCCAGGGACAGTCTTCGTTCCTTATTAATCTTGTCTACTACTTCAACTAAGTAGTTGTCAAGTGTAGAGACAATGGGGCGGGAATTCCCGACTGACTTGGGCATGTTGCCTTGGAGAAAGGTACAAAGGTACAAAGGTACAAAATAACCAGCACAGATATTACCAGATATTACCAGATGAGAGAAAATAAATAAATAAATAAATAAATAAATATTAAATCCGAATAGCACTTAATATGAAATGACTTAAAAATTACTTAAAAACACAATTATAAAATAAACGACAACCAATATCAGACCCCTAGACTGGGAACTAGGTTTAGGAATACTGTTTTTTACCGGAAGTAGACCAATGTTCAGGCAAACGGCAGAGTCTAAGAGTCCAAATGCGCTCCAAAATTATAGAACGTGTGACGAGCAGGGGCGTGGCTAGCAGGGTGCGCAGGCCGGGTCAGACAGATCTCACAGGGACTCCTGGACTAGCGAGTCCCAGCGGCGCTCCACCCCTGCTGCACTTACTGAGTTTGTTTTTCCCCCCAAACACCACCGGGAATCACCGGGAATCAATGAGTCACAGGTTTGCTATGTGGTATTCAGAAACAAAAAGAATGCGTTGAACTTCCTTAAGCGTGTTGGTAAAAGCACATGTCCTTTGCAACCGTCTAACAGTGCCCCAGTTGCCACTGATCCTTTAAGTCACACAGAAACACAGACTCTGGTATTTCCAAATAGAGGTGCCCCAGTCACCACTGTTGTTTCTCAATGATTCATATGCTCTTTCTTGGTCAGAATGGTGCCCCCGTTTCCCTTAGCTAAAACAGCGGTATCCCTTAGGCCCCCAACCCACTCTGGGGTAGCTCAGACCTTGAGACGGAGCGTTACCTGGGCTTGGGCCGGCGCACCTCCACGCTCCTCCACTGTGCGACGGGGGAGCGGGGCAGCTCCTTCGGGAAAGGACAGCGTTCTTCTCTATCCCGCGACAGAAGTCCTGCAGGACGGGGCTTAATGGACGAAGGCTTCCCTATGTCGAGGGATCACAGTCCCAGGCAACGCCTCGCAGCCGAGTCTGCGCGTCCTCTTCCCAGCGGGGAAGATCCTACCCCCGGACTCGGACTCCTGACGGCAGCGTCGCTCTCAGCAGAGCAGTTGCTACTCGCGCTGCCCCAGCCAGCTCAATTCCAGTCCGGAGTAAAATCCAGCCATGACCGGCTCCAAACACCGCCTTCGTATGGTTTCCTCTCAGGTCCTCTGGAAAAACACTTGCGCTGCTTCCCCGCTTCAGGCTCGCTTCAGACTTGGGCTCGATTTGGGAGAGTGTTTGGCAAGCAGACCCAGCCTGGCCGCTCCGCTCCTCCGGCGCCCCGTGTGCCGGGCTCCTCTTCGGGTTCCCCCTGGCTTCCCCTGCTCTCCGGGGCCGGCGGAGCTATCAGACCAACGAACGGACGAACAGACTCTGAAGACAGTCAAATCCTCTGCACACCTTAGAGGGTTCACCGTTTTTCTCTAGGGTGCTGGGGGCTCCCACTCCTGCTCCAGCCACGATCTGTGCATAGAACCCCACTTAAAACTACAGCTTCTAAGAATAGAGCTAGTGAGGCGGAGATGGTGTCACCTTAGGCTGATAAGGTGTTAAAAAAGCATCCCCACACCTCAAAACATGAAGATCAGCCTTCTTCTTCTAAAAAAGAACCCGCCTCTCTTAAGGTTCAGTCTGTGTCCTCTACCCCTTCTCAAACTACTTCGAAAATGAAGCAGGTGTCAAAGTCACTTCTTGAGACAACTTTACCTCACAAGAAAGATGCTCTTTTGACGAAACTGTCAACGGTTTCTTCGTCGACGAGAATCTCTGTCGCCACAACTACGACGTCAACTTTTTCTTCTCCTCAGACTACGATGATCATTGTCCGTCGATGTTAGTATATGTGAAGATGTGACAGTCAACGATTACAACTTCGTCTTCCTCGTCGACGAAAAAGAAAGGACTTCTTTCAGGACCTTTGTTGACGGAAATCTCGTCGCCACTGCGGCTGTCGGCAGCTCTCAAAGGCAAGTCTCTCCCGTCAACACTGTTCTTGTTGGCACAGTCTTCATCGATGGTGGCCTGGTCAATGGTAGCCTCATCGACAATAGACTCATCAACGTTGGCCTCGTCGATGGTAGCCTCGTCCACAGAACCGAAGAATTCATATTCAGATCCTTGTCAATGAACCTCGTTGACATCAAGACCATCGACAGAAGAACAGTCATCGAAAATATCATCTACGACATCCTCGTCGGTGGTTTGCTTGACATCGTCGTCGATGCTAGTCCGGTCAATGAATATAGCTGCTTCTAAGGATAGAAGACCTTCACAGGAGGTAATACTGCCTTTTCACACATCTCCAAGTAAGGTGTCTCCCTGTCTTCCAGAAAAATGTTTTTATTATGGAGTGGATGAGGAGGAATAAGAAAACGAGGGGATGTTTGTGGTGGCTCACAATTCGTCTGACCTTCTAATTAAATGCCAGGATGATGAAGATGAGGACTATATATATTAGCCTGAAGTCACCAACCAGGAGAGGCAAAGTGAACAAACAATCCAAATACCTGTTTCTCTGGTTTCAAATTTACAGCATATGGTAGAGGATTACTACCGCAGATTCCCTCCTTCAGAGCCTACGTCTTCAGTTCCTCAGATGCCCATTACACAGCCTTCATTGCTAATTAGATCCTCCCCTCTTGTTACTCCAGTGCTTGCGGCAACGCAAAATTAGGACCAGGAGGCTCATACCACTGATGAGGAGAGAGAAGAGGGAGAGTTGGATGAGATATCCCTTCCCAACGAATGGGATGACTATCAGATCCAGACACCATCGCCCTCCACTCCACCTCCCATAGATTCATCACCTGAAGATATAAGGGGGCTTCCATACCCTCATGGAGAGAGCTGTCCATGCTTACTAAGCAGGCTGATTGTTTCCTGTATGATTTCAAGGAACAAACAGAGAGACAGGTTCGCTCTATTCCTATAGTAGACTTTATATGGCAAGAGGGCTTAAAGGTCATGAAAACACCAGCCTCAATTCCGGTAGTCTTACCTAAATTGGAGAAGAAATATAAGGCTCCGGATAATTCACCTGCCTGCCTTATCTGGAAACATAAGCCGGATTCTGTGATTTCGCAAGCAACTCTGCGTCGTGCCAGAAATCCTGCTTCTCCATTGTCGGCCAATTCTCTTGCTATTTTAGGTAGATACGACCAACAAATGTGGTCGGAAAAGTCACCTTATATAGAAATGCTACCGGAGGGATCCAAAACTGAGACTCTCAAAATCCTGCAGGAGGGAGAAAGGATCTCGATTGAGATCATCAATTGTGCAGTGGCCAACTGGCTGGGACTGCGGTCCTGAGGCGTCAGGGCTGGCTAAAGGCTACTTCTTTTAACAAGAGGTTCAGACTAAGATAATTGGCATTCCTTATGATGGCGAATCCCTATTTGAACATCACATAGATGAAGCCCTTCAGACCATCAAAAAGGACACAGACACTGCAAAGGCCCTTGGTACTCTACAGTTCAAGAAACAGCCCTTTCGTGGAGCAAGGGGAAGTGGCTCGTCCTCCTTTCGGGGAGGTTACAGTCAGTACAAACAGTTCCAATCATATCAGGGTCAATCTAGGTACCCATTTTCACAAAAGCAACAGTCGTTTAAACAACCTCCTGCCGCCTCCTACAAACATTACAGAGGAAAGACTGCCTACAGAGGCAGAGACAGCTCCAAGAAGCAGTGACAAACACCCACTTCCAGGCATTCAGTCAAGGTTGGTGGAAGAATTACCTTTTTCTTCTCCGAATGGTCTGAAATAACAATGGACAGATGGGTTTTGGACATAGTTTCCAACAGTCACACTTTGGAATTCTTAAAGATTCTTCCGAATTTCCCTCCCAGAGGTCCTCCTCCTGCTCATCTAAAAGAATTGTTGTCCCAAATAAAAATAATGTTAAGAAAGGGAGCGATCAAAGTGGTACCAAATTTACAGCAAGGAACAGGGTTCTAGTCAAGGTTTTTCCTCATAAGAAAGAAATTGAGAGAGTGGTTTCCCATCTTGGACCTTTGTTGCCTCAACAAATTTCTAAAAAACCAATCCTTCCAAACGTTGTATCTTCAGGAAGTGCTTCAATTGATAAATCAGGAAGATTTCATGGTGAACCTGGACCATATCCCTACCCTCCGCAGACACAGGAAATTCCTATGCTTCAGAGTGGCAGGCAGGGATTTCCGATTCAAAGTTTTACGTTTTGGCCATCGTTCAGCGCCCGAGTGTTCGCCAAGGTCCTAGCACCGGTGGCGGCTCATCTATGTCAGGCTGGAATTAAAATCTTCCCTTATCTGGACGATTGTCTCATAAAGGCGAAATCTTTCACAGTGGCAAACAGTCATACTCAAAGATGTCTTTCTCTCTTCCAATCCTTGGGTCTCTCAATAAATCTCCCAATGTCTCAATTAATCCCCTCAAAGGTGAGAACATTCTTAGGGGCAACCCTGGACACTCATCAGGCAAAGGCCTTTGCCTCACAAGAAAGACAACAAAAGATTTGCAAGTTGGCAACTTTACTTCTCACAAGAAAGTTCACTTCAGTCCGCAAGTACAAATCGCTTCTGGGAATGTTGTCCTCTTGCATTCCCCTCACTCCTAACTGAACTGTCGTCTGCGAATGAGACCCTTGCAAGAGGAGCTGGAAAGTCAGTGGCTGCAAATTTCAGGGTCCTTCAACGATATTATCAGGATAACACCTCAAATGAAAGAAGCGCTCCTATGGTGGACTCACATCCCGAACATAGCCGCAGGCTTATCGTTCCTAGTGGACTCACCAGGCTTCACAATCACAACCGATGCATCTCTCGAGGGATGGGGAGCACATCTAGAAGGACTGACAGTGAAAGGAAAACGGGACAGCCACCAACGAACATGGCACATAAACCTTCTAGAGTTGAACGCAATATTCCTGGCTCTGAAATCTTTCCTTTCAATAAAATCAGGAGGTTCAGTATTAATCCGGACAGACAGCCCAACAAGCATGCATTATTTAAACAAACAGGGGGGACAAGATCAAGTATGCTATCTCTGCAGGCTCAGCAAATTTGGGATTGGGCTATTCAACACCAGATAACAGTGACAGCAGTGCATGTTCCAGGAGTGGCCAACATCCTTGCGGATTCATTGAGCAGGTTGATTACAACCAACCACGAATGGGAACTCCACCAGCCATCGCTGGATCACATGTTTCGGTTGTGGGCCAAACCGTGTTTGGACCTATTTGCAACCAGTCGGAACCACAAATGCCAATTCTTCGCCAGTTGGCTACCCCAACAGGGATCGTACGGGAATGTGTTTTCGATAAATTGGTCAAAGAATTATGCTTACGCTTTTCCTCTGATTCTTTTAGTCTCAAGGGTGCTTCGGAAAATGAGGAAAGAACCCTGCGGAATACTTCTCATAGCTCCCAGATGGCCTCACCAATTCTGGTTCACAGAACTACTGCTCCTATCGGAGTGCAAACCCAGGTTGTTACGCCCATTACAGAACTTGCTGACAATGAACTGCGGCCAGGTCTGCCATCCAGATCCAACATCTTGGCGATTAGCAGCTTGGCTCCTGAATACTATGAGTTCGCTGACCAAGTTATACCTGCTGACTGTTGGGAGGTCCTAGCTAATGCCAAAGCGCCCTCCACTATCAAGACTTATAAACTCAAGCGGAAGAGATTCCGCCATTGGTGTGCAAGCTCTGAAGTGCACCCGTATTCAGTCTTCGCCTTTTTTCCTACAACTTGCAAAATCTGGCCTTTCTCATTCTTCTATTAAAGTATTCCTTGCCGCGATGTCCAGATTTCGATGGCAAAACGGATCGCAGTCTGTTTGCTCATTAAGAATAATAAAACAATTTCTTAAAGGATTATTTAGAATGTTTCCTCCAATTAGGCCTCCACCGACGCCTTGGCATCTCAACATTGTACCAGCGCAACTTATGAAAGCTCCTTTTGAGCCTATTCATAGGGCTGACCTTAAATACATTTCATGGAAAATGTCTCTTCTACTGGCTCTTACTTCAGCTAGATGAGTAAGCAACATACATGCTTTCACTACTCTGCATCCTTTCCTCCAGTTTACTAAAGACTCTGTTATACTTCGGGCAAATCCTACCTTTATTCCTAAGGTCCCATCGGATTTTCACTTAAACAAACCAGTCATTCTAAATACTTTCTTTCCTAATCCACAGACACCAGCAGAAAGGCTTTACATTCCCTGGATGTGAAGAGATGTGTAAAATTCTACTTGCAGAAAACAGCCTGTATTGGTAGGGTTCATCAGCTTTTTGTGGCTTATGGTAAAATCAGAAAAGGATATCTGGTCACTAAGCAAACTATAGCACGTTGGATTTCTTCTGCGATCCTGTTTTGCCATCAGCAAGGGGGCAAACCTCTATATTCAACAGTGAAATAGCATTCTATGAGAGCAGTCTCTTCCACTTTGCTGGTGTGCCTATTCAGCAAATTTGCAGAGCAGCAACTTGGTCCAGCGGCACACTTTTATCAAGCATTACTGTCTGGGAGCTACAAGTTATGCACATGCAGCTGTGGGACAGGCGGTGCAACGTAATCTTTTTCAATAAGGTGAGCCTCTATCCTTCCCAACTTCCTTTATGCTTAACAAGGGCTATGGTGATAGTTGCTGTCACAATTTTTTCCATACATACGCATGGTCAATTACTGATGTTTGCTATATCTTTATCTATTTATCTTATATATATGTTTAAGGTATATATATATGCACTAGTTGCAGGGCCTGTAAATTCGGCCAAAATATCACTCAATATTCAGTTCCGTTTAGTCCTAACACCAGACAAATTAAGGGCCATTTTACCTGCAGATCTGATTTTGTGGTATATGTCCTTTATTGTACATGTGGGTTGAATTACATAGGGAGCACCAAACTGCAAGCCCATGTTAAAATGTTACAACATTTGAGAGCAATTGTGAACAATGACCCCAGCTACCCTGTAGCGAGACATTTTAAAAAACAACACAACAATGATCTCAGTTGCCTGAAATACTTTGTTATCGGAGAGGGGGTAACTCAGTTAGTTACTCAGACAGCTCGAAACTAAATATATACTCGAGTTTGATAGCAAAGCACCCACAGGATTAAACAACACTGAGGACTTGCACAATCTCATTTAAGTTCTTGCAGTTTGCAGTTTGCAGTATACTATACTCACTCAAACCTTAACAGATAACTGAAGATATTTTAGTGTTAATCCATGTCATGAAATTTTGTTCGTTGTCTAATGTTAGGGGTATATATATATATATATATACATATATATTTTTAATTGCTCTGTCCATTTTCTGAATCCTTATCCTCATCTCTTTTAATGGTATTTGTACAGGGTTTGCTTGATGAGTACTGGGTTTACAGCCTGTAGTAATTTGTTGTTTTCTTCTCTTTTATTTCTTTACATAAAGGTAACAATCTTCCTTTTTCTGATGGTGGCGGTTCCTAAAGTTGATGATCTACTCAGTTAGGCTTTTTGTTATCCTTACCAACTATTCTCTTATGTGAGATCTTCGTAACCGGATCTGCCTAATAATTTTTTATCTCGTCATATGAATGGTCAGGTGGACTGGTAAATGTAAAATTCAAGGTCTAAACTTTGAACATATATACTGGCTCATTCTGTATTTCATTACTATATATACATATACGTATTCTTATTTCTTTTCTCCTCTCCCCTTTCCCTTTTTCTTACTCTATTACTATTTGCACTCTTTTCACTTTCGATAAAGTTCTTTTGATGTATACATTTGTATATGATTTCAACCGTATCCTGGGCCTTTTCAATCAGTTCTTCCTTCTGGTTTCCCTGCCATATAATGGAGAGTTATATTTGTTTGATCCATTTATTGATGAACTTCATGTATTAGACTTATTACATAGTTACTATGTGCACATATTATGTAGTTTACATCATTATTGCGTATTTTGCACATTAACATTTTAACAGTAAATCTTGCACTTTAAATGCTACAAATTGCACTATAAAAATCTGCGTATTTGCACAATCTACAATTGCACTTTAGAACCAGTGTGTTTAAAGGTTCATTATATATGTCTCAAACATGCTCGCAAAATTACAATGGCACTAACTAGATATCAGTCAGACAACATAGAGGCTCTTTGTTTTTATATAAGCCTGGGACACATTGATTGCAAATGTACTTGTATACTCTGTATTAATTCCATTTACTATGTATTTATTTCTTCTATGTTTAGTTTCACTAGCATCACAAGACCATAGAGTGCTTAGTACATAATTTCTTCTATGTTTAGTTTCACTAGCATCACAAGACCATAGAGTGCTTAGTACATAAGGACAATGTAAACGGCAGTTACTTTGTGTGATCAAGGCCATCTTGTGGCCGAAACGCGTAATGGCGTGCTGTGTGGGTGCGAACGCTAATTAAAATCCTATGAAGCACGAGCTGGTGTCCGTGTGCTCTCTTCCTCGCCGTTTGGAAGTGGGAGACAGCGTTTGGATTCAATATATATTTAAATATATATATATATATATATATATATATATATATATATATATATATATATATATATATATATAATGTGTTTTTTCACATTTTTTATATACATGTGAATATTTATGTATGCTTATAGGTATAAGATGAAGTCGTATACATATTAGTTATACGCTTGGTGATGTACAGGACTGTGTACATGGTATTGCATACCTTTTTATGTACATACATACCTATGATACGACTGCTATCTATTCGGATTAAAGCATGTGAATCTATGAAAGATAAATACCAATACTGGAGAACAAAATAAGTTACTTACCTGTAAACTGTGGTTCTCCAGAATTGGTATCTTTCATAGATTCACATGCTACCCACCCTCCTCCCCATAGAGGCTCTCCTGGTTTATTCCTAAGGGTTTATTTTACACATATGCTCGAAAATCTGAGAGCCTGGAGCCTAGTGGGTGCTGTCGCCTGATTGGCCGGAGTTTGGACCACTCCTAAGGACTAGGGCGAGATATTAAAGTGAATGTTTATTCTCTATTAACTTTACTGTTAAAGTCAATTCAATTCAATTCAATAGTTCTTTATTCGGTGGTTAAAAACCATCATAAAAGAGTACACATATATACAGTTAAAACAGTATTAAATAAATTTACAGAACATTGAACGAGTCTCTATACATACCATTAGTTCATTAATCACAGAAAATCCTTCTTGATAGCTTATTCAAACTGACAAGTTGGCCAGTTTACAGTGTTCATAATTAATGCTGGCCTCTAGTTACCCTGAGTCTAAGTGCAAATTTCAGGAAACTTATCACCGCACATAGTGTTAGCGGGTCACTAGCCCTTTGAAGAAAGGTCAGTGCCTCTTTGGCTCGGGTGAACCTTGCCTTTTTTAAAATATCTTTTAAAAATCTTCGTCTTGGAATTGTGTATATGGGACATAAAAGTACAAAATGAAGGGTGTCCTGCGGAGACCTATTGTCGCAGCCGCAGGCACCCTTCTGCTCAATTAATTTACTAAAACCAGCTGGATCAGCTAACAAATAAGGTAAAAAATTGAGCCTAAAACGTGACATTAAAAATCTTTCTTGGGCATTGTACAAGACACAGAGATACGGTTCCATCCCTTCAGTAGTTTCAAGCCTACTGTAAATGCTCACTGTTGGTTTGCTCCCTTCTAGTAAAACCCTGCCCGATACTCTTGATTCCATAAAAAGTCTCTTCAGGTTAAGCTTATCCTGAGCAGTAATCAGTGAGGGGTTTGAGTACAGCTCTTGATGACCCAAACCTTCCAAACTAATCTTAACATAATTGATCCATGGGATATTCAGATGTTTATCTCTACCAAGGCAATCTTGTATAATCAGCCTGCTCAATGCTGCTTCCGGGTTCGTCCATAATTTGAGCCAAGCCAGGATTGGTCTAAACTTGATCAGATCCTCTAAGTAGGGTCTTCCTAGTTCGTTGTGGACTATGAGAGCTGGTGTACAATTGGGGACTTTCAATACTGAGCGGAATATTTTATTTTCTTCCCTTTGTAGTCCATCCAGATTTATAAAACCCCATACTTCTGAGCCGTACATAGTTTTTGGACAACACATTGAGCCATAAAGGTTCATTGTTTGTTCCGGGCACCAGCGGCCAACTCTCCTCCCGTAACCTGAAATTGCCCCAGATGATGCGACCAATTTGCCACACCTTTCCTGCGCAAGAGGTGTGAATTTTAGTGACTCATCGAAGAGCACACCTAAGTACGAGAACGAATGCACCCTTTCTAATGTGTGGGTGCCGATTCTGTAAGTGAAGCCAGTCCGTGGTTTGTGGCCTGCTGACATTACATATGATTTTTTTAGGTTGACAGACAAGTCTAGCGCCTCCATGAATTTGACGAACCCATCAATTAGGGTCTGCAGACTTTTGGGGGTTCGTGTTCTGTTAAAGTCATTACTTACTGCTTTTTATGTACCGTGGGACTCCCACTTCGATGATGGGGAATGGTTTAAGCATGTGAATCTATGAAAGATACCAATACTGGAGAACCAGTCTACAGGTAAGTAGCTTATCTTCTTTACCATTAAAGAGAATTTTAAATTACAATTTAAATGAGCAGCAGAACTATGGGGCCCATTAGGATGTGGGACGGATCACCACCGCCCGCATGGCAGTGGCGATCCGCCCTACATCCTTCCCCGCCCACCACCCATTTGCCCCCCACCATATTAGTATGGCAGGGGGGACCGCGGCAGACGGGAAGACCATCCACCGCATATCTGCCCGGTCGACAAGTCGACCGGGCGGAAAAGGGTTTAATATGGTGGCGGTGTCTTCTAGACACCGTCATCAATATCAGGATGCAGGCAGGAGGCAGCCTTTCCGTGGTGGCGTTGCCGCCAGGGAAAGACTGTGGATTTTCAAGTTGGGGGTCCGTTGCGGGCCCCGAGGATGTTGGGGGAGGTGGGGGGCACATGGGGGGTACCTATGGTACCCCCTTGCATGTGCATGCACAACATGGAAGGCACCACGTTGTGCATGCATATGCACAACATGCACTTTTGGGAGTGCAGTGGGTGCTGCTGAAAGCACCGCCTGCCGCAATGTTAAAAATGCGTGATGCGCCCGCCAGTGTGGCGGACGCATCCTAATATCCCCCATGGGACCGCTGCACATATGGCGGGCAGTCCCGTTATCCGTCAGGATGGTGGGCGGGCAAAGTCCGCCCGCCATCCTAATGATGCCCTTGATCTGTAAATGATCCCAAACTGAAGTAATCACTAATTAATTCTAATACAATAACCCCGTTTTGGTATATGGGAGAGATAGCCTTACTACAGTAAAAAACGGCTTTAGGATGTATTCACTATCGCAACGTGTAAAACATAGGTACACATTTCCTACTTTTTAAATACCATGTGCCCAACCCTGTTAGCCTTTCAGGACTACCATGGGAATGTCTAATGCATATTAAAAAGGAAGGTTTAGGTCTGGGAAAAGGTTAATTTTGCTAGGTCGAAATGGCAGTTTACAACTGCTTTACAGGCTACAGTGACAGGCCTCAGATATGTTTTTTACAGTGCTACTATAGTGGATGACACAATGAGTGCTGCAGTCCACTACTAGCATTTAACCCCTTCAGTGCCCGCCCCTTTCCCCGCCCTGTGCCGGCCGTTGCATTAGCGGGCGGGGTCTATGACGAGCTGGACTCGTCATGGGCACAGCGCCACCGCGGCCCATGACGAGTCCAGCTCGTCATGGGCACTGAAGGGGT